>NC_056737.1:795577190-795638360 GCF_019279795.1 Protopterus annectens
CTAAGACTCTTAGACTTCAATTGAGAAAGAAGATAGTTTTGATATTTCAACATGTGAAACTGGCAATTCAAAGCCCTCATAGCTAAGGTGGAAGAAGTATAAACTTTCTTTCCCCATCTTTCCAAAGCCCTGGCCTCTTTATCTGGAGGAACCGGATTTTTTACAACAGAGGCCTTGACACCCTTAGGTCCCTGACTAACAGTTTCTGGGTCCGCCCTAGGACTCTTATAAAGATATTTATGAGCTTCAGGCACCCTGTAATACCTGTCCGGTTTAACAGGAGCAGGAGGCAAAGAATCAGGATTAAGTGAAGCCTCTGCAAACACATCTTCCACAACATCCAAAACAGGTGGTATAGCCAAAGGCCTATGCTGGGGTAAAAGCAAAATTCCCTAAGCCTTTTCCTGGAATCAGAGAAGTCCTGACCTTCCCACTTAAAATGTTCCCTCATGGAATGAAGAGTCTCTGAAAAGAAAAATCCTCTGGAGGAGAAGCAGAAGGAGTAGAATCATCCACATCAGAATCAGAATAAGGAGAATACTCCTGCAAGTCTTCAGCCAAGACTCTGAAACATCCAAGCCTGCTCAAAACTCCCAACTCTGGTTCCACCCTAGGCCTCTTATCAGGAGGGGCAAGAACCTCTAATCAAAGTAATTAAATCTTCTGCCATTTTAAGCATATGCTTCTTGGGCACAGATCCTGATGAACTAGGAGTGACACCAACAGAAGCTAAACCTGGCCTCCTCTGGGAGAAGCCTTGGAAACAGAAGGAGAGGGCCTAACCACCCTAGGAAGGGAGGGAGTACAGTAACCTGAGAAGCCCCTCAGCCTGACCTGCCTCCTGAGAGGCCACATCCTGCAATATCAAAGTCTCCCCTGGGACTCCAGAGAAGCCTCGGTGGAACCACCGGTTCCACCGACGCTCTAAAGAACCGGCGTCCGGTACGGACGACTCTTCTTGCCTGGGTTTAGCTGCTTTGTCTTTGCGCTTCTTGAAGAAGCAGGCGCCGGAGCATCCGACGGCATATTATAATTGCACCGCTTCGAAAACCAACCTGGCACAATCTAAACTTCGCAATAGTGCGCTTATTGAACCTAGCACAAAAGCGACACCCAACAACGTCGTGCTCAGGCCCCAAACAAGGAATACACAAAGTATGATAATCTCTATGCGGTATCTGTTTCCCACAAGAAATACAGTTATTCACTTTTCTGACATCCGGTAAACCACTGAGGCAAGAAAAAACTAAAATATTCCTAACGGGTACTTAGCCAACTTTGACTCTGTCTGAAACTCCGAATTCGAAAAATTTCAGAACGCCGAACGGCACTTGCAACGCTGCTTCTGCATCGGACCATGCGGCAAAAAAGACTGAGGATATGACATCGGTCATGCGCATTTGTACCCTGACGTCCTGATGTCAGTCTTAAGCGCCTTGACCGATGTCAGCCTAATACTTTGATATTCGGGCCGACCGAGGACAGCGGACTACCCAAGTGTAAGGACTGCAGCAATGTGAGATGAAGAACATCTTCCAAGTTAATCTGTTTACTAAATAAAAGAGTAATGATAAAATCACTCTTCAGTCACGGAGACAGGAGAAACTCCAAAGTTAATCTGTTTTTTAAATAAATGAGTAAAGCTAAAATCACTGTTCAGTCACGGAGATAGGAGATACTTCCAAGTTAATCTGTTTATTAAATAAATGAATAATGATAAAATCACTGTTCATTCACGGAGATAGGAGAAACTTCCAAGTTAATCTTTTTATTAAATAAATGAGTAATGATAAAATCACTGTTCAACCACGGAAACAGGAGAAACTTCCAAGTTAATCTGTTTATTAAATAAATGAGTAATGATAAAATCACTGTTCGGTCACGGAGATAGGGGAAACTTCCAAGTTAATCTGTTTACTAAATAAAAGAGTAATGATAAAATCACTATTCAGTCACTGAGATAGGAGAAACTTCCAAGTTAATCTGTTTATTAAATAAATGAGTAATGATAAAATCACTGTTCATTCACGGAGATGGGAGAAACTTCCAATTTAATCTGTTTATTAAATAAATGAGTAATGATAAAATCACTGTTCAACCACGGAAACAGGAGAAACTTCCAAGTTAATCTGTTTATTAAATAAATGAGTAATGAGAAAGTCACTGTTCAGTCACAGAGATAGGAGAAACTTCCAAGTTAATCTGTTTATTAAATAAATGAGTAATGATAAAATCACTGTTCAACCACAGAGACAGGAGAAACTTCCAAGTTAATGTGTTTATTAAATAAATGAGTAATGATAAAATCACTGTTCGGTCACGGAGATAGGGGAAACTTCCAAGTTAATCTGTTTATTAAATAAATGAGTAATGCTAAAATCCCTGTTCAGTCACGGAGATAGGAAAAACTTCCAAGTTAATCTGTTTATTAAATAAATGAGAAATGCTAAAATCACTGTTCAGTGACAGAGGTAGGAGACACGTCCAATTTATCCTGTTTCTTAAATAAATGAGTAATGCTAAGATCACTGTTCAGTCACTAAGATAGGAGAAACTTCCAAGTTAATGTGTTTATTAATTAAATGAGTAATGCTAAAATCCCTGTTTAGTCACGGAGATAGGAGAAATTTCCAAGTTAATCTGTTTATTAAATAAATGAGTAATGAGAAAAGCAACCAGGTACTCTCACCACGAAACTTGTGTAGGCAGGCAGTAAGTCCAAAACAAACTGGAGCTCACTAAAAGTGTAGCGACAATGCAATGAAAAAGGAAGCAACAGCTTCGCTGGTTCGATGAGCAATAAATCTCAATTTGCAGTAAACCAAAAAAGTCTTTAAATCAGGAACCATAAACCCACTTGGTAAAAAACGAGAGGTCCAATGTATAAGAACAAAACGTTTATTGTGAGCGCTTTCGCGTGGTCACCACCACGCTTCTTCAGACAGTACAGTTAAAACTCAAGCCATAATAACCAAGTCTCTATTAAACCAGTCCTGGAATCCAGATAAAACTTTCTATATGTAGCTTTATTAATGGAGTGTAATTTAGATCTATCATTACTGCTACAAGTATTTTGTTTTTCTTGTTTTCTTTACCATGCACTTTATCACAAATTTATTAAACACAAATGTATTTTTATATATAAAGGTTTTTCACAAGGTGTACCCATCTGGTTTTAAATATGTGTATATATAAAATTTTATTCATCCAACTATGTAAGGTATCATATTTATACTTAATCTACTTGTCACCTTCCAGTACCACACATTATATTAATTTCATCTAGGTTTTAACATTAAGCTAAATGTTTTAACAGTTTTTTAACAGTTATTTATTTATTTATTTAATTATTTATTTACATTTTATTCATAAATTCGATCAATTTAATTTTTGACCACTGATCATGCTTAAACAGCTATATTTATGAATAAATTAAGATTAACATATTGATAGAAATATAATATTTATTTATTTATTTATTTACATATTGTTGTATACCCTACAACAGAATAATATGTAGTACAATACACTACTTTATATACAGTAAGTTCCATGTTTAAATTACTGTTACAGATTATGATATGTAACCATATATATTTCGTAATATTTTTTAAATATTTAAATAACTTAGATATTTTGAATGTTTTAAATGTGCTACCTCTTTTATACCAGGTAATTCACTTTATTCCATCTTTATTTAGCTCTATTCAGCTTAATCTCACTTTCAATGCTCATGAAAACATTTGTTAATAACATTAATTTAAAGATTTCAAACAATCTAAAATGCACATTGACCAGTGGTCTTTACATGAACATTTCAGCATCATTGATGTATTTAGGTTTCTTTTTAAAATGAATGTAATATTTGAAAAAACTCATCAAGTTTTAATTGTGTACTAATCTTTAATTGATAGATTGTCTGAGTTGATTGTTTTATTTTGGCGCCTTTTTTAGATCCATTAGTATAAATAGATGGCTTGAGTTTTAACTGTACTGTCTGAAGAAGCGTGGTGGTGACCACGCGAAAGCGCTCACAATAAACGTTTTGTTCTTATACATTGGACCTCTCGTTTTTTACCAAGTGGGTTTATGGTTCCTGATTTAAAGACTTTTTTGGTTTACTGCAAATTGAGATTTATTGCTCATCGAACCAGCGAAGCTGTTGCTTCCTTTTTCATTGCATTGTCGCTACACTTTTAGTGAGCTCCAGTTTGTTTTGGACTTACTGCCTGCCTACACAAGTTTCGTGGTGAGAGTACCTGGTTGCTTTTCTCATTTCCGCCTTTGGTTACAGGTATTCTCTCTTCAGCTGCCGGTGAAGAGTTTTTTTGAATAAATGAGTAATGCTAAAATCACCGTTCAGTCATGGAGACAAGAGAAACTTCCAACTTAATCTGTTTATTAAATAAATGAGTAATGATAAAATCACCGTTCAAACACGGAGGCAGGAGAAACTTCCAAGTTAATCTGTTTATTAAATAAACGAGTAAAGCTAAAATCACTGTTCAGTCACGGAGATAGGAGATACTTCCAAGTTAATCTGTTTATTAAATAAATGAGTAATGATAAAATCACTGTTCAACCACGGAAACAGGAGAAACTTCCAAGTTAATCTGTTTATTAAATAAATGAGTAATGAGAAAGTCACTGTTCAGTCACAGAGATAGGAGAAACTTCCAAGTTAATCTTTTTATTAAATAAATGAGTAATGATAAAATCACTGTTCAACCACAGAGACAGGAGAAACTTCCAAGTTAATCTGTTTATTAAATAAATGAGTAATGATAAAATCACTGTTCGGTCACGGAGATAGGGGAAACTTCCAAGTTAATCTGTTTATTAAATAAAAGAGTAATGATAAAATCACTATTCAGTCACTGAGATAGGAGAAACTTCCAAGTTAATCTGTTTATTAAATAAATGAGTAATGATAAAATCACTGTTCATTCATGGAGATGGGAGAAACTTCCAATTTAATCTGTTTATTAAATAAATGAGTAATGATAAAATCACTGTTCAACCACGGAAACAGGAGAAACTTCCAAGTTAATCTGTTTATTAAATAAATGAGTAATGAGAAAGTCACTGTTCAGTCACAGAGATAGGAGAAACTTCCAAGTTAATCTGTTTATTAAATAAATGAGTAATGATAAAATCACTGTTCAACCACAGAGACAGGAGAAACTTCCAAGTTAATCTGTTTATTAAATAAATGAGTAATGATAAAATCACTGTTTGGTCATGGAGATAGGGGAAACTTCCAAGTTAATCTGTTTATTAAATAAATGAGTAATGCTAAAATCACTGTTCAGTCACGGAGATAGGAGAAACTTCTAAGTTAATCTGTTTATTAAATAAATGAGAAATACTAAAATCACTGTTCAGTCACAGAGGAGACGCGTCCAAGTTAACCTGTTTCTTAAATAAATGAGTAATGCTAAGATCACTGTTCAGTCACATAGATAGGAGAAATTTCCAAGTTAATCTGTTTATTAAATAAATGAGTAATGCTAAAATCACTGTTCAGTCACGGAGACAGGAGAAACTTTCAAGTTAATCTGTTTATTAAATAAATGAGTAATGATAAAATCACTCTTCAGTCACGGAGACAGGAGAAACTCCAAAGTTTATCTGTTTTTTAAATAAATGAGTAATGATAAAATCACCGTGCAGTCACGGAGACAGGAGAAACTTCCAAGTTAATCTGTTTATTAAATAAATGAGTAATGATAAAATCACTGTTCAGTCACGGAGATAGGAGAAACTTCCAAGTTAATCTGTTTATTAAATAAATGAGTAATGATAAAAATCACTGTTCAGTCTCGGAGACAGGAGAATCTGTTTATTAAATAAATGAGTAATGATAAAATCACTGTTCAGTCACGGAGATAGGAGAAACTTCCAAGTTAATCTGTTTATTAAATAAATGAGTAATGATAAAATCACTGTTCAGTCATGGAGATAGGAGAAACTTCCAAGTTAATATGTTTATTAAATAAATGAGTAATGGTAAAATCACTGTTCAGTCACGGAGATGGGATAAACTTCCAAGTTAATCTGTTTATTAAATAAATGAGTAATGATAAAATCACTGTTCAACCACGGAGGCAGGAGAAACTTCCAAGTTAATCTGTTTAATATATAAATGAGTAATGCTAAAATCACTGTTCAGTCACGGAGATAGGAGAAACTTCCAAGTTAATCTGTTTATTAAGTAAATGAGTAATGATAAAATCACTGTTCATTCACAAAGATGGGAGAAACTTCCAAGTTAATCTTTTTATTAAATAAATGAGTAATGATAAAATCACTGTTCAGTCACTGAGATAGGAGAAACTTCCAAGTTAATCTGTTCATTAAATAAATGAGTAATGATAAAATCACTGTTCAGTCACAGAGACAGGAGAAACTTCCAAGTTAATCTGTTTATTAAATGAATAAGTAATGATAAAATCAGTGTTCAGTCACAGAGACAGGAGAAACTTCCAAGTTAATCTGTTTATTAAATAAATGAGTAATGATAAAATCTCTGTTCAGTCACAGAGATAGGAGAGACTTCCAAGTTAATCTGTTTATTAAATAAATGAGTAATGCTAAAATCACTGTTCAGTCATGGAGATAGGAGAAACTTCCAAGTTAATCTGTTTATTAAATAAATGAGTAATGCTAAAATCACTGTTAAGTCACAGAGATAGGAGAAATGTCCAAGTTAATCTGTTTCTTAAATAAATGAGTAATGCTAAAATCACTGTTCAGTCACATAGATAGGAGAAACTTCCAAGTTAATCTGTTTATTAAATAAATGAGTAATGCTAAAATCACTGTTCAGTCACGGAGATAGGAGAAATTTCCAAGTTAATCTGTTTATTAAATAAATGAGTAATGCTGAAATCACTGTTCAGTCACGGAGACAGGAGAAACTGCCAAGTTAATCTGTTTATTAAATAAATGAGTAATGATAAAATCACTGTTCAGTCACGGAGACAGGAGAAACTTCCAAGTTAATCTGTTTATTAAATAAATGAGTAATGATAAAATCACTGTTCAAACACAGAGACAGGAGAAACTTCCAAGTTAATCTGTTTATTAAATAAATGAGTAATGATAAAATCACTATTCAGTCACAGAGATAGGAGAAACTTCCAAGTTAATCTGTTTATTAAATAAATGAGTAATGCTAAAATCACTGTTCAGTCACATAGATAGGAGAAACTTCCAAGTTAATGTGTTTATTAAATAAATGAGTAATGCTAAAATCACTGTTCAGTCACGGAGATAGGAGAAATTTCCAAGTTAATCTGTTTATTAAATAAATGAGTAATGCTAAAATCACTGTTCAGTCACGGAGACAGGAGAAACTTCCAAGTTAATCTGTTTAGTAAATAAATGAGTAATGATAAAATCACTCTTCAGTCACGGAGACAGGAGAAACTCCAAAGTTAATCTGTTTTTTAAATAAATAAGTAATGATAAAATCACCGTGCAGTCACGGAGACACGAGAAACTTCCAAGTTAATCTGTTTATTAAATAAATGAGTAATGATAAAATCAATGTTCATTCACGGAGACAGGAGAAACTTCCAAGTTAATCTGTTTATTAAATAAATGAGTAATGATAAAATCACCGTTCAGTCATGGAGACAAGAGAAACTTCCAACTTAATCTGTTTATTAAATAAATGAGTAATGATAAAATCACCGTTCAAACACGGAGGCAGGAGAAACTTCCAAGTTAATCTGTTTATTAAATAAATGAGTAAAGCTAAAATCACTGTTCAGTCACGGAGATAGGAGATACTTCCAAGTTAATCTGTTTATTAAATAAATGAGTAATGATAAAATCACTGTTCATTCACGGAGATGGGAGAAACTTCCAAGTTAATCTGTTTATTAAATAAATGAGTAATGATAAAATCACTGTTCAACCACGGAAACAGGAGAAACTTCCAAGTTAATCTGTTTATTAAATAAATGAGTAATGAGAAAGTCACTGTTCAGTCACAGAGATAGGAGAAACTTCCAAGTTAATCTTTTTATTAAATAAATGAGTAATGATAAAATCACTGTTCAACCACAGAGACAGGAGAAACTTCCAAGTTAATCTGTTTATTAAATAAATGAGTAATGCTAAAATCACTGTTCAGTCACGGAGATAGGAGAAACTTCCAAGTTAATGTGTTTATTAAATAAATGAGTAATGCTAAAATCACTATTCAGTCACAGAGATAGGAGAAATTTCCAATTTAATCTGTTTATTAAATAAATGAGTAATGAGAAAGTCACTGTTCATTCATGGAGATGGGAGAAACTTCCAATTTAATCTGTTTATTAAATAAATGAGTAATGATAAAATCACTGTTCAACCACGGAAACAGGAGAAACTTCCAAGTTAATCTGTTTATTAAATAAATGAGTAATGAGAAAGTCACTGTTCAGTCACAGAGATAGGAGAAACTTCCAAGTTAATCTGTTTATTAAATAAATGAGTAATGATAAAATCACTGTTCAACCACAGAGACAGGAGAAACTTCCAAGTTAATCTGTTTATTAAATAAATGAGTAATGATAAAATCACTGTTTGGTCACGGAGATAGGGGAAACTTCCAAGTTAATCTGTTTATTAAATAAATGAGTAATGCTAAAATCACTGTTCAGTCACGGAGATAGGAGAATCTTCCAAGTTAATCTGTTTATTAAATAAATGAGAAATACTAAAATCACTGTTCAGTCACAGAGGAGACACGTCCAAGTTAACCTGTTTCTTAAATAAATGAGTAATGCTAAGATCACTGTTCAGTCACATAGATAGGAGAAACTTCCAAGTTAATGTGTTTATTAAATAAATGAGTAATGCTAAAATCACTGTTCAGTCACGGAGATAGGAGAAATTTCCAAGTTAATCTGTTTATTAAATAAATGAGTAATGCTAAAATCACTGTTCAGTCACGGAAACAGGAGAAACTTTCAAGTTAATCTGTTTATTAAATAAATGAGTAATGATAAAATCACTCTTCAGTCACGGAGACAGGAGAAACTTCCAAGTTTATCTGTTTATTAAATAAATGAGTAATGATAAAATCACTGTTCAGTCACGGAGACAGGAGAAACTTCCAAGTTAATCTGTTTATTAAATAAATGAGTAATGATAAAATCACTGTTCAGTCACGGAGATAGGAGAAACTTCCAAGTTAATCTGTTTATTAAATAAATGAGTAATGATAAAAATCACTGTTCAGTCTCGGAGACAGGAGAATCTGTTTATTAAATAAATGAGTAATGATAAAATCACTGTTCAGTCACGGAGATAGGAGAAACTTCCAAGTTAATCTGTTTATTAAATAAATGAGTAATGATAAAATCACTGTTCAGTCATGGAGATAGGAGAAACTTCCAAGTTAATCTGTTTATTAAATAAATGAGTAATGGTAAAATCACTGTTCAGTCACGGAGATGGGATAAACTTCCAAGTTAATCTGTTTATTAAATAAATGAGTAATGGTAAAATCACTGTTCAGTCACGGAGATGGGAGAAACTTCCAAGTTAATCTGTTTATTAAATAAATGAGTAATGATAAAAATCACCGTTCAGTCACGGAGACAGTAAAAACTTCCAAGTTAATCTGTTTATTAAATAAATGAGTAATGATAAAATCACCGTTCAGTCACTGAGATGGGATAAACTTCCAAGTTAATCTGTTTATTAAATAAATGAGTAATGGTAAAATCACTGTTAGTCACGGAGATGGGAGAAACTTCCAAGTTAATCTGTTTATTAAATAAATGAGTAATGCTGAAATCACTGTTCAGTCACGGAGACAGGAGAAACTGCCAAGTTAATCTGTTTATTAAATAAATGAGTAATGATAAAATCACTGTTCAGTCATGGAGACAGGAGAAACTCCAAAGTTAATCTGTTTTTTAAATAAATGAGTAATGATAAAATCACTGTTCAAACACAGAGACAGGAGAAACTTCCAAGTTAATCTGTTTATTAAATAAATGAGTAATGATAAAATCACTATTCAGTCACGGAGATAGGAGAAACTTCCAAGTTAATCTGTTTATTAAATAAATGAGTAATGCTAAAATCACTGTTCAGTCACATAGATAGGAGAAACTTCCAAGTTAGTGTGTTTATTAAATAAATGAGTAATGCTAAAATCACTGTTCAGTCACGAAGATAGGAGAAATTTCCAAGTTAATCTGTTTATTAAATAAATGAGTAATGCTAAAATCACTGTTCAGTCACGGAGACAGGAGAAACTTCCAAGTTAATCTGTTTACTAAATAAAAGAGTAATGATAAAATCACTCTTCAGTCACGGAGACACGAGAAACTTCCAAGTTAATCTGTTTATTAAATAAATGAGTAATGATAAAATCACTGTTCAGTCACAGAGACAGGAGAAACTTCCAAGTTAATCTGTTTATTAAATAAATGAGTAATGATAAAATCACCGTTCAGTCATGGAGACAAGAGAAACTTCCAACTTAATCTGTTTATTAAATAAATGAGTAATGATAAAATCACTGTTCAACCACGGAGGCAGGAGAAACTTCCAAGTTAATCTGTTTATTAAATAAATGAGTAAAGCTAAAATCACTGTTCAGTCACGGAGATAGGAGATACTTCCAAGTTAATCTGTTTATTAAATAAATGAGTAATGATAAAATCACTGTTCATTCACGGAGATGGGAGAAACTTCCAAGTTAATCTGTTTATTAAATAAATGAGTAATGATAAAATCACTGTTCAACCACAGAAACAGGAGAAACTTCCAAGTTAATCTGTTTATTAAATAAATGAGTAATGATAAAATCACTGTTCAGTCACAGAGATAGGAGAAACTTCCAAGTTAATCTGTTTATTAAATAAATGAGTAATGATAAAATCACTGTTCAACCACAGAGACAGGAGAAACTTCCAAGTTAATCTGTTTATTAAATAAATGAGTAATGATAAAATCACTGTTCAGTCACGGAGATAGGAGAAACTTCCAAGTTAATCTGTTTATTAAATAAATGAGTAATGATAAAATCACTATTCAGTCACGGAGATAGGAGAAACTTCCAAGTTAATCTGTTTATTAAATAAATGAGTAATGATAAAATCACTGTTCATTCATGGAGATGGGAGAAACTTCCAATTTAATCTGTTTATTAAATAAATGAGTAATGATAAAATCACTGTTCAACCACGGAAACAGGAGAAACTTCCAAGTTAATCTGTTTATTAAATAAATGAGTAATGATAAAATCACTGTTCAGTCACAGAGATAGGAGAAACTTCCAAGTTAATCTGTTTATTAAATAAATGAGTAATGATAAAATCACTGTTCAACCACAGAGACAGGAGAAACTTCCAAGTTAATCTGTTTATTAAATAAATGAGTAATGATAAAATCACTGTTTGGTCACGGAGATAGGAGAAACTTCCAAGTTAATCTGTTTATTAAATAAATGAGTAATGCTAAAATCACTGTTCAGTCATGGAGATAGGAGAAACTTCCAAGTTAATCTGTTTATTAAATAAATGAGTAATGCTAAAATCACTGTTCAGTCACAGAGGTAGGAGACACGTCCAAGTTAACCTGTTTCTTAAATAAATGAGTAATGCTAAGATCACTGTTCAGTCACATAGATAGGAGAAACTTCCAAGTTAATGTGTTTATTAATTAAATGAGTAATGCTAAAATCCCTGTTCAGTCACGGAGATAGGAGAAATTTCCAAGTTAATCTGTTTATTAAATAAATGAGTAATGCTAAAATCACTGTTCAGTCATGGAGACAGGAGAAACTTCCAAGTTAATCTGTTTAGTAAATAAATGAGTAATGATAAAATCACTCTTCTGTCACAGAGACAGGAGAAACTTCCAAGTTAATCTGTTTATTAAATAAATGAGTAATGATAAAATCACCGTTCAGTCACGGAGACAGGAGAAACTTCCAAGTTAATCTGTTTATTAAATAAATGAGTAATGATAAAATCACTGTTCAGTCACGGAGATGGGAGAAACTTCCAAGTTAATCTGTTTATTAAATAAATGAGTAATGATAAAAATCACTGTTCAGTCTCGGAGACAGGAGAATCTGTTTATTAAATAAATGAGTAATGATAAAATCACTGTTCAGTCACGGAGATAGGAGAAACTTCCAAGTTAATCTGTTTATTAAATAAATGAGTAATGCTAAAATCACTGTTCAGTCATGGAGATAGGAGAAACTTCCAAGTTAATCTGTTTATTAAATAAATGAATAATGCTAAAATCACTGTTCAGTCACGGAGATGGGAGAAACTTCCAAGTTAATCTGTTTATTAAATAAATGAGTAATGATAAAAATCACCGTTCAGTCACGGAGACAGTAGAAACTTCCAAGTTAATCTGTTTATTAAATAAATGAGTAATGATAAAATCACTGTTCAGTCACTGAGATAGGAGAAACTTCCAAGTTAATCTGTTTATTAAATAAATGAGTAATGATAAAATCACTGTTCAGTCACGGAGATAGGAGAAACTTCCAAGTTAATCTGTTTATTAAATAAATGAGTAATGATAAAATCACTGTTCGGTCACGGAGATGGGAGAAACTTCCAAGTTTATCTGTTTATTAAATAAATGAGTAATGATAAAATCACTGTTCAGTCACGGAGACAGGAGAAACTTCCAAGTTAATCTGTTTATTAAATAAATGCGTAATGATAAAATCACTGTTCAGTCACAGAGATCGGTGAAACTTCCAAGTTAATCTATTTATTAAATAAATGAGTAATGATAAAATCACTGTTCAACCACAGAGACAGGAGAAACTTCCAAGTTAATCTGTTTATTAAATAAATGAGTAATGATAAAATCACTGTTCAGTCACGGAGGTAGGAGAAACTTCCAAGTTAATCTGTTTATTAAATAAATGAGTAATGAAAAAATCACTGTTCAGTCATGGAGACATGAGAAACTTCCAAGTTAATCTGTTTATTAAATAAATGAGTAATGATAAAGTCACTGTTCAGTCACAGAGATAGGAGAAACTTCTAAGTTAATCTGTTTATTAAATAAATGAGTAATGATAAAATCTCTGTTCAGTGACGAATATAGGAGAAACTTCCAAGTTTATTTGTTTATTAAATAAATGTGTAATGACAAAATCACTGTTCAGTCACGGAGACAGGATAAACTTCCAAGTTAATCTGTTTATTAAATAAATGAGTAATGATAAAATCACTGTTCAGTCACAGAGACAGGAGAAACTTCCAAGTTAATCTGTTTATTAAATAAATGAGTAATGATAAAATCACTGTTCAGTCACGGAGATAGGAGAAACTTCCAAGTTAATCTGTTTATTAAATAAATGAGTAATGATAAAATCACTGTTCAGTCACAGAGATAGGAGAAACTTCCAAGTTAATCTGTTTATTAAATAAATGAGTAATGATAAAATCACTGTTCATTCACGGAGATGGGAGAAACTTCCAAGTTAATCTGTTTATTAAATAAATGAGTAATGATAAAATCACTGTTCAATCATGGAAACAGAAGAAACTTCCAAGTTAATCTGTTTATTAAATAAATGAGTAATGCTAAAATCACTGTTCAGTCACGGAGATAGGAGAAACTTCCAAGTTAATCTGTTTATTAAATAAATGAGTAATGCTAAAATCACTGTTCAGTCACGGAGATAGGAGAAATTTCCAAGTTAATCTGTTTATTAAATAAATGAGTAATGAGAAAGTCACTGTTCACTCACAGAGATAGGAGAAACTTCGAAGTTAATCTGTTTATTAAATAAATGAGTAATGATAAAATCACTGTTCAAACACAGAGACAGGAGAAACTTCCAAGTTAATCTGTTTATTAAATAAATGAGTAATGATAAAATCACTATTCAGTCACGGAGATAGGAGAAACTTCCAAGTTAATCTGTTTATTAAATAAATGAGTAATGCTAAGATCACTGTTCAGTCACATAGATAGGAGAAACTTCCAAGTTAGTGTGTTTATTAAATAAATGAGTAATGATAAAATCACCGTGCAGTCACGGAGACACGAGAAACTTCCAAGTTAATCTGTTTGAGACAGGAGAAACTTCCAAGTTAATCTGTTTATTAAATAAATGAGTAATGATAAAATCACCGTTCAGTCATGGAGACAAGAGAAACTTCCAACTTAATCTGTTTATTAAATAAATGAGTAATGATAAAATCACCATTCAACCACGGAGGCAGGAGAAACTTCCAAGTTAATCTGTTTATTAAATAAATGAGTAAAGCTAAAATCACTGTTCAGTCATGGAGATAGGAGATACTTCCAAGTTAATCTGTTTATTAAATAAATGAGTAATGATAAAATCACTGTTCATTCACGGAGATGGGAGAAACTTCCAAGTTAATCTGTTTATTAAATAAATGAGTAATGATAAAATCACTGTTCAACCACGGAAACAGGAGAAACTTCCAAGTTAATCTGTTTATTAAATAAATGAGTAATGAGAAAGTCACTGTTCAGTCACAGAGATAGGAGAAACTTCCAAGTTAATCTTTTTATTAAATAAATGAGTAATGATAAAATCACTGTTCAACCACAGAGACAGGAGACACTTCCAAGTTAATCTGTTTATTAAATAAATGAGTAATGATAAAATCACTATTCAGTCACGGAGATAGGAGAACCTTCCAAGTTAATCTGTTTATTAAATAAAAGAGTAATGATAAAATCACTATTCAGTCACTGAGATAGGAGAAACTTCCAAGTTAATCTGTTTATTAAATAAATGAGTAATGATAAAATCACTGTTCATTCACGGAGATGAGAGAAACTTCCAATTTAATCTGTTTATTAAATAAATGAGTAATGATAAAATCACTGTTCAACCACGGAAACAGGAGAAACTTCCAAGTTAATCTGTTTATTAAATAAATGAGTAATAAGAAAGTCACTGTTCACTCACAGAGATAGGAGAAACTTCGAAGTTAATCTGTTTATTAAATAAATGAGTAATGATAAAATCACTGTTCAACCACAGAGACAGGAGAAACTTCCAAGTTAATCTGTTTATTAAATAAATGAGTAATGATAAAATCACTGTTCAGTCACGGAGATAGGAGAAACTTCCAAGTTAATCTGTTTATTAAATAAATGAGTAATGCTAAAATCACTGTTCAGTCACGGAGATAGGAGAAACTTCCAAGTTAATCTGTTTATTAAATAAATGAGTAATGCTAAAATCACTGTTCAGTCACAGAGATAGGAGACACGTCCAAGTTAACCTGTTTCTTAAATAAATGAGTAATGCTAAGATCACTGTTCAGTCACATAGATAGGAGAAACTTCCAAGTTAATGTGTTTATTAAATAAATGAGTAATGCTAAAATCACTGTTCAGTCACGGAGATAGGAGAAATTTCCAAGTTAATCTGTTTATTAAATAAATGAGTAATGCTAAAATCACTGTTCAGTCACGGAGACAGGAGAAACTTTCAAGTTAATCTGTTTATTAAATAAATGAGTAATGATAAAATCACTCTTCAGTCACGGAGACAGGAGAAACTCCAAAGTTTATCTGTTTTTTAAATAAATGAGTAATGATAAAATCACCGTGCAGTCACGGAGACAGGAGAAACTTCCAAGTTAATCTGTTTATTAAATAAATGAGTAATGATAAAATCACTGTTCAGTCACGGAGATAGGAGAAACTTCCAAGTTAATCTGTTTATTAAATAAATGAGTAATGATAAAATCACCGTTCAGTCATGGAGACAGGAGAAACTTCCAAGTTAATCTGTTTATTAAATAAATGAGTAATGATAAAATCACTGTTCAGTCACGGAGATAGGAGAAACTTCCAAGTTAATCTGTTTATTAAATAAATGAGTAATGATAAAATCACTGTTCAGTCATGGAGATAGGAGAAACTTCCAAGTTAATCTGTTTATTAAATAAATGAGTAATGCTAAAATCACTGTTCGGTCACGAAGATGGGAGAAACTTCCAAGTTAATCTGTTTATTAAATAAATGAGTAATGATAAAATCACTGTTCAGTCACGGAGATGGGAGAAACTTCCAAGTTAATCTGTTTATTAAATAAATGAGTAATGATAAAATCACTGTTCAGTCACGGAGACAGGAGAAACTTCCAAGTTAATCTGTTTATTAAATAAATGAGTAATGATAAAATCACTGTTCAGTCACTGAGATAGGAGAAACTTCCAAGTTAATCTGTTTATTAAATAAATGAGTAATGATAAAATCACTGTTCAGTCACAGAGATCGGAGAAACTTCCAAGTTAATCTATTTATTAAATAAATGAGTAATGATAAAATCACTGTTCAACCACAGAGACAGGAGAAACTTCCAAGTTAATCTGTTTATTAAATAAATGAGTAATGATAAAATCACTGTTCAGTCACGGAGATAGGAGAAACTTCCAAGTTAATCTGTTTATTAAATAAATGAGTAATGAAAAAATCACTGTTCAGTCACGGAGACATGAGAAACTTCCAAGTTAATCTGTTTATTAAATAAATGAGTAATGATAAAGTCACTGTTCAGTCACAGAGATAGGAGAAACTTCTAAGTTAATCTGTTTATTAAATAAATGAGTAATGATAAAATCTCTGTTCAGTGACGAATATAGGAGAAACTTCCAAGTTTATTTGTTTATTAAATAAATGTGTAATGACAAAATCACTGTTCAGTCACGGAGACAGGATAAACTTACAAGTTAATCTGTTTATTAAATAAATGAGTAATGATAAAATCACTGTTCAGTCACAGAGACAGGAGAAACTTCCAAGTTAATCTGTTTATTAAATAAATGAGTAATGATAAAATCACTGTTCGGTCACGGAGATAGGAGAAACTTCCAAGTTAATCTGTTTATTAAATAAATGAGTAATGATAAAATCACTCTTCAGTCACCGAGATAGGAGAAACTTCCAAGTTAATCTGTTTATTAAATAAATGAGTAATGATAAAATCACTGTTCAGTCACGGAGATAGGAGAAACTTCCAAGTTAATCTGTTTATTAAATAAATGAGTAATGATAAAATCACTGTTCAGTCACGGAGATAAGAGAAACTTCCAAGTTAATCTGTTTATTAAATAAATGAGTAATGATAAAATCACTGTTCAACCACGGAGGCAGGAGAAACTTCAGTTATTCTGTTTATTAAATAAATGAGTAATGCTAAAATCACTGTTCAGTCACGGAGATAGGAGAAACTTCCAAGTTAATCTGTTTATTAAATAAATGAGTAATGATAAAATCACTGTTCATTCACGGAGATGGGAGAAACTTCCAAGTTAATCTGTTTATTAAATAAATGAGTAATGATAAAATCACTGTTCAACCACAGAAACAGGAGAAACTTCCAAGTTAATCTGTTTATTAAATAAATGAGTAATGATAAAGTCACTGTTCAGTCACAGAGTTAGGAGAAACTTCCAAGTTAATCTGTTTATTAAATAAATGAGTAATGATAAAATCACTGTTCAACCACGGAGACAGGAGAAACTTCCAAGTTAATCTGTTTATTAAATAAATGAGTAATGAGAAAATCACTGTTCAGTCACAGAGACAGGAGAAACTTCCAAGTTAATCTGTTTATTAAATAAATGAGTAATGATAAAATCACCGTTCAGTCATGGAGATAGGAGAAACTTCCAAGTTAATCTGTTTATTAAATAAATGAGTAATGATAAAATCACTGTTCAGTCACGGAGATAGGAGAAACTTCCAAGTTAATCTGTTTATTAAATAAATGAGTAATGATAAAATCACTGTTCAGTCATGGAGATAGGAGAAACTTCCAAGTTAATCTGTTTATTAAATAAATGAGTAATGATAAAATCACTGTTCAACCACGTAGGCAGGAGAAACTTCCAAGTTAATCTGTTTATTAAATAAATGAGTAATGAGAAAATCACTGTTCAGTCACAGAGACAGGAGAAACTTCCAAGTTAATCTGTTTATTAAATAAATGAGTAATGATAAAATCACTGTTCAGTCATGGAGATGGGAGAAACTTCCAAGTTAATCTGTGTATTAAATAAATGAGTAATGATAAAATCACTATTCAACCACGGAGGCAGGAGAAACTTCCAAGTTAATCTGTTTATTAAATAAATGAGTAATGATAAAATCACTGTTCAGTCACAGAGATAGGAGAAACTTCCAAGTTAATCTGTTTATTAAATAAATGAGTAATGCTAAAATCACTGTTCAGTCACGGAGATAGGAGAAACTTCCAAGTTAATCTGTTTATTAAATAAATGAGTAATGCTAAAATCACTGTTCAGTCACAGAGATGGAGAAATGTCCAAGTTAATCTGTTTCTTAAATAAATGAGTAATGCTAAAATCACTGTTCAGTCGCATAGATAGGGGAAACTTCCAAGTTAATCTGTTTATTAAATAAATGAGTAATGATAAAATCACTGTTCAACCACGGAGGCAGGAGAAACTTCAGTTATTCTGTTTATTAAATAAATGAGTAATGCTAAAATCACTGTTCAGTCACGGAGATAGGAGAAACTTCCAAGTTAATCTGTTTATTAAATAAATGAGTAATGATAAAATCACTGTTCATTCACGGAGATGGGAGAAACTTCCAAATTAATCTGTTTATTCAATAAATGAGTAATGATAAAATCACTGTTCAACCAGAGAAACATGAGAAACTTCCAAGTTAATCTGTTTATTAAATAAATGAGTAATGATAACATCACTGTTCAGTCACGGAGATAGGAGAAACTTCCAAGTTAATCTGTTTATTAAATAAATGAGTAATGATAAAATCACTGTTCAACCACGGAGACAGGAGAAACTTCCAAGTTAATCTGTTTATTAAGTAAATGAGTAATGATAAAATCACTGTTCATTCACGAAGATGGGGGAAACTTCCAAGTTAATCTTTTTATTAAATAAATGAGTAATGATAAAATCACTGTTCAGTCACGGAGATAGGAGAAACTTCCAAGTTAACCTGTTCATTATTTAATTAATTGGATTACTATCTGATGAAGTCATTCTTGGTAAAGACGAAAACGCAATTTGTATGTTAAGAGCGTTTATGTGGTTTCTACTTGACATCTGGTTTATTTGAATAAACAGATCAACTTTTGCTGCCGAGTTCCTACTTTCATTTTGGATGCTCTTGGACTTTTTTTGGTTCTGTTTATTAAATAAATGAGTAATGATAAAATCACTGTTCAGTCACAGAGATAGGAGAAACTTCCAAGTTAATCTGTTTATTAAATAAATGAGTAATGCTAAAATCACTGTTCAGTCACGGAGATAGTAGAAACTTCCAAGTTAATCTGTTTATTAAATAAATGAGTAATGCTAAAATCACTGTTCAGTCACATAGATGGAGAAATGTCCAAGTTAATCTGTTTCTTAAATAAATGAGTAATGCTAAAATCACTGTTCAGTCACATAGATAGGAGAAACTTCCAAGTTAATCTGTTTATTAAATAAATGAGTAATAATAAAATCACTGTTCAGTAACGGAGATAGGAGAAACTTCCAAGTTAATCTGTTTATTAAATAAATGAGTAATGATAAAATCACTTGTCAGTCACAGAGATCGGAGAAACTTCCAAGTTAATCTATTTATTAAATAAATGAGTAATGATAAAATCACTGTTCAACCACGGAGACAGTAGAAACTTCCAAGTTAACATGTTTATTAAATAAATGAGTAATGATAAAATCACTGTTCGGTCACGGAGATAGGAGAAACCTCCAAGTTAATCTGTTTATTAAATAAATGAGTAATGATGAAATCACTGTTCAGTCACGAAGACATGAGAAACTTCCAAGTTAATCTGTTTATTAAATAAATGAGTAATGATAAAGTCACTGTTCAGTCACGGAGATAGGAGAAACTTCCAAGTTAATCTGTTTATTAAATAAATGAATAATGATAAAATCTCTGTTCAGTGACGAATATAGGAGAAACTTCCAAGTTTACTTGTTTATTAAATAAATAAGTAATGATAAAATCACTGTTCAGTCACGGAGACAGGATAAACTTCCAAGTTAATCTGTTTATTAAATGCTTTTTGCCAGAGATTTTAACTTGGAAGCTTCTCCTATCTCTGGGTGTTTTTTCATTGGTATATGCTCGATTTATCCTATCTCTGGGTCTTTTTTCATTGGTGTATGCTCAATTTACAATGGGCACACTGGTTAGACTGACCAATCAGCCTGCTTGTTTTTGAATGTTAATGACCAGTCATTGTATAATACTATTACTCAGTTTAACTAATGTTAATTTAACTACTCAGTGATAAACTTTGAATTTTACATATTTCAGTCTAATCATCCCTCATTACTAAA
This sequence comes from Protopterus annectens, assembly GCF_019279795.1. NCBI lineage: Eukaryota > Metazoa > Chordata > Ceratodontiformes > Protopteridae > Protopterus > Protopterus annectens. The sequence goes on from NC_056737.1 coordinate 795,597,527, forward strand.
AAAGTTATGTTATATGACAACTACAATGTTAATAGTTGTTGCTCTGTCAGTATGCTTGTTTGAGACTGTTGGTATATCATCTCCTCTCTGGAGCCATGAATAAATGACTCACACTTGCTACTTAACCCCTAAAACTAAACTCCTTCTCTTCACCCCTAAATCATGTCACAATATTAAATTGAATTTTAAAATACAGTCCCAAAACAATATAGTAATTGAAGTTGTTTCATCTACAAAACTCCTAGGTGTGATAATTGATGACAATCTAAACTTTGATCTTGATATCCAGGACAATATTTAAAAAATGCATCAAAAACTGGGTATGATTTATAAGCATGAATCATATCTAAATAACTCTCACTAGTCAATGCCTACCTTATGCCTTCGCTCCTTTGTGGAGTGCCTGTTTTTACCAATTATTAAATCTCTTAAGTCCAAACTTGAATCTTTCTTCGATATTAGCTATATTTGCTACTAGCTCCACACATTATCCATCACTGCATTCTGCTAAAAACACATAAATGGCTTGAGCTACCTCAGCACATAACCTATCTACAACTTCAAACTGCCCGGAACATCTTTTACAGACCCACTGCCTGCCCTGCCTCACTTCTTATGCTCTAAATCTGCAGTCCCACAAGATCTTTACAATCAGATGACAAACAACCTTTCATACTGCACAAACCTAGAAAATCAGCTGGCAAAAGTTTATTTTCATTTTCAGTAGTAAAATCCTGGAACAACCGTCCCACTAATATTAGACTCAGTCCTAAACAGCATGGCTTCAAACATGCAGTAAAAGAATTATTAAGTCAAGCATGGCTCTGCTTTTGCTCTAAACCAGGTGAAAACAAGATTTATCCTACATCCCCTAACTACCCTCCTGTATCTCTAAAGCATGCTAAAACTGCACTGACTTCCCTAACTGCCATTCATTATATCACTCTTTAGCTACTTCCTATTAGTTAATCTCATTTAATCTTTAAAATCATATTTGTTGAATCTCACTTCTTTTTTCTCCCTTCTTTTCTATTCCTCTTCCTCTTCTTTCTGTGTTATCTCCCTTACTTTCACCTCTCTCTCATCACTCCCAAAAGATCTAATTTTCCCTCTGTATATACCCTTCCAATCTTACTACACAAGTCATTTTAGTGATGCATATATCAGTATTTTCAAGGGCAAGGAGTTCTTTCGGGTGGGGGGGTTGTTAAGGCTCCTAGTGTTGAGCAATAACTTAATGTTATCCAAATTCTATTTAGTTATGTTATAAGCTTTAGGAGACTTCCGAAAAAAGACACTTTGATTGTCTGACCTCTGTACCTTCTAATGTTACATCTATATAACTAAATACAGATATCCTGTAACTGTACAGAAATTTTACATGAAGGTAATTATTACAAGTAACTTTAAAGAGATTTTAAAAATCACAAACATCACTACCGCAACTAGTGAAAGAATCATCTGTGCATCTAGTATAAAATACTACATATTATGTTGCAGAAACGTGGTTTGATATAAATATACAATTTTAAAAGCTGACATGAGCAGTATACCAGCTGGTGCAAATGATGCCTTTGTAGATATTCAATGTACCTGCAGAAAGGAGATGTTTTGAAAAAGCAAAACAAAATGTTAGCCAAATCAGTTTGTATCCCCCCTCAAATAATAAATAAACTTGTTAAAATTCAAGTATAAATGGCACTGTTGCCAACACCAGTAACACATATTGAAGTGAAAACTCCTAGCACCTTAACGCAGTGCCTTCTTATTGATAAATAGCCTTGCAACTTAACACCTTCTACAAGCTGTATTACATGTCATTAAACAATTGGCTATTACAATATATAACTTAATACATATGGAATGTTAAAGTGCATTGCAGCATGTATAATCTTTTAATGCCTTTAATAAAATATTAAAGTGCTTGATGTGGAGAGTGTTCATAATATCTAAGACATTACTGTGTAATACTTAAAAAGATTTAAAGTGGTTCTAATTTTCTAAATATTTCCATTCCTGTTCTATTTTCCAGCAAGGCATTGTATCAGTAGAAGTCCTAACTCTAAACAAATTGTTTGATCTGCCATATACCTCTTCAAAGTGATTTGCAACTGCATTTTTGCAATTGGCATGTAGTTCTTCTCTTACACTGTATCTTTGTTGGGTTATATATTTTAACAGTCATTTGACTGTTTTCTTAATTGCTGTGTGTTACACGTATAGGGTTGTACTTTCCTAAGGATGTAAACCAGGACACTACATTTTTTTCTTCAGTGAAGTTAAGTGATGGTCTATAAATTCATTAACTTTGGGGGAGTTGGAGCTTATTTTAGCACTTAATGGGCACAAGGTACATAAGTTTATCATGAATGAGGTTTCAACCCATCACAGGATGTATACATATACTGAGTGTGATATGACACATGGACCAGTGATAAGTCAAAGGATTGTCAGTTCACCTACAGCACATCTTTGGGATGTGTGAGGAAATCATATAATTTGGCAAAAAAATGTAAACATATGGAGGATGTATCCAACCATGTGCAGAAGGCACCCATGTTAAGAATTGAATTGTAGAACCAAGCACTGTGAGGCAGTAATGCTAACTGCTGTGCCACTGTGCCACCCCACTTGCAAAACTCATATTATTGACATCAGCAAAGATAGACTGACCATTCTACAACTTACAGAATGGTCATCCTTAATACGCCTGTTCTGACACTTCATTTCTCAAAGTCAACAGGATCTACTTCTGATATTTGGTATAAAGTGCACAGCAGTAAAACATAAATTACACACAGCATTGACATTCTTGACTTGGCAAACTTTTTAGAAGTTTTGTATTCTAGAGTTAGCAACACTTTAGCAACACTTTGCTTCTGCACCTGCAGTATCAATTAAATTGGGGGGTTTATTTTGCCAAACTGAAAATGACTACTATAATAATATATTTGAATTATGAAGATAATATTTCTAAGGTGATGCAGTGGCACAGTGATTAGCTTGTTGCTTCATACCTCTTGGATCTCTTTTTTTATTTTTGGCTGAGGTGTCTTCTGTGCTTGTCTGTATGTCCTTCCTGTGTCTGTGAGTGGTTTTGCTGGGTACTGTAGTTGCTCTACTTTTCTCCTACATCCCAAAAGCTGTCCTACATCCATGAGTATAGTTAAAGTTGCTGGTGACTTCAAATCCAAGGGGGGCTGCAGTAGACAGCTGAATGGGTGAGGCCAACGGGAAGGGGTCTGGTCAACCAGAAAGGGGTGGAGCTATGCTCAAAACCACAAAAACAGGGACCTTAATTAAATACACTGCCCTGGGTGCCAAACCATCATTATGAGAGTCCAATCAAGACAAAATGAAGTGTAGACGAAAAAAAATATTTCAATGCATTGGCTAGATGACAGCTTACTTAATATCTATGGAAACAAAAAGGTTGTGAGCCATGAAAAAATAAATTACTTTTTAAATACTTTACTGGAATGCCAGTCAATATCAAGTATAAAAAAACAAGCAGCACTCAACTCAAACCACTTCTCCTTGCACTGCAGTTCTAATTATAATTAATATTGAGCTTTATAAAAGTATCAAGTAACATGCTGAAAGTAGCAGTCTCTGTGATACCCCCACTTGTAAAAATGTTTCTTATCCAAAAAAGACCTGCTGCCTGACAACAACTATCTACTTGTTTTATGGGGAAAACATGATCAAAGTAAAAAATGAACAGCAAACAAGAAACAAGCTCAAGATAAATTGCTTAAAGGATTACTGCACAGGTTATGGGACCACACATGATAGATTGGCATTCTGTTTAGTTTATGAGCAAAGCCTGCAAAGATGACTGCAAGTCTCCAAGAAATGTAATGAGCTTCTGAAAATACTGTAATCCTGTCCTTTATTACAAATACTGTCATATGCATTTCAGTACCTAAGGCTTGTACATTATCTAGTTATGTAAATATTCTCTGCATGGCAACAACAAAAAGGCTTTCAGTGTTGGTGATTTTTAACTGTATGCTTATAAAGTTTACTTGCATCTTACAATCTCAGACAAGCTTACCTGATGGTCATTAAAGCATTGCTACTTAAGCACAGAGCAACAGGCACTGCAACAACATGCATTGTCTGAATAATAAGAAGCATAAATCAACAGTATAAAAATATGACAGAAAACCAGAACATTTTGCAAATCAAGGACAGAAGAAAATTCACTTGTACTTGTGTCTACCTTAGATGGGGGATACACTGCATACTTACACTGCATAACTGCTCCTTGCCTTGCTTGAACTTGTCCAGAGTCACTACATGGGGGAGTGGGGTACAACAAGCATGTCACAATTTGAAAGGTCACTGGCTGACAGTGATGACCCTGATATATTTTTCATACTTCTCAACCTCGGAGCAAAAAATCTAGACAAAGCCATAAAATAGAAGTGGGACAAAGGCTCAAAACTAAGGACAGTTTTTAAATATTGTTCTTATAAACTTAGAAAGAGAATAGAATAGTAGGTCTTGTTTTAGTATGAATTTCCTGAAGGTCATGAAATCTGAAACTCAAATGTTTGTCATTATTTTCTAACTTCAGTCTTTAATGATTTGCCACTAATTTGCCAGAAAACCACATTTTTTTGAAAAACGGACAAAAAATGTGATGCAAAAATATAAAATAGTCACACAAGACAGCTGGGAACCTGTCAAAGAAGGGACACTTTTTTAATAGTAGTACTGTTAACCTGAGCAGCTGACAAAATAAGAGAATCTACATGCATTTCTGAAATAAAAGTAATCTACAACTCTGATCATTACAATTATTTATTAATTGTAAACCCTCCATGTTTTCTTCCAAAATTGCCATTTTGCAGAGAGATTATTAGGGGGAGAGCAACATTCTGAGCCAAAATCGGGGATAGTTGAGAGGTTTGGATATTCCCATTTTTATAAAGTGTAGAATAAACAACCAAATAACAACGTACTCAGATGGAATTACTGTAGAAGACACTGCTCGTACACCAGGATACAGCGACAAAAATTTATTGTAAAACCACACAACATAAAACTCCGGTTAAGCGCTTTCAACTGTTGATCACAGTCTTCCTCAGAACAATTAATTCATCATTGTCAATCCCTTAAATAGTGAGCCTTAACGAGCAGTGTCTTCTACAGTTTTATAAAGTGATTTATTTGCATGTACCTCTCAACCTGTTAATGCAGGAAATCTGGACAAGGCCAAATATATTGGAGGAACATACCAACAGTACTAAAAATTGCTCTTGTATAAACTTAGTTAATAGAATCACAGGTCTTGCTTTAGCATGCATTTTTCTGAAGCGTGTGAAGTCTGAAACTCAATGTCTCTCTCATTATTTAGTGACTTATTTCCTAAATGATTTGCTAGAAAACCACAAATTTTATGAGGAACAAACCAAAAATAAGAAGCAAAAAATCTGTTCATTCTGTGAAAATCTGGACAGTTGAGAGGTATAGTTCAGCCAGGGCTGTCTTTGCATTTGCCACACTTCCTCCCCTCACAAAATCATGGTAGAATGGTGCCTCCCCACTGCAGCCATCCCAATGTCCCATTACTTGGCTATTTCACTCCATTTACCATAAACACTGTAATGTGCATACTGCTTTACTTCTGTGATGATTTGGATTTCATTTAAAAGTTTTATTTTACATTTTACAGCACAAACACTAATAGACATCTGCTAAACAAAGCAATGCAGTCTCACAATGAAAATAGACTTAGCATTAAAACTTCTCTGCCCTTGAAACTCACATTCATTGAAACAGCATTGAAACCCACATTCAAAGAAAATACATCTGGCCAGTGGCAGATAAAGATTAACTTTGGGCTGTTTTTCAAATCATAGGCCCCTTGCACATGAAACATGTGTGTGTTCTTTGATACCTTCCTGATTGTATTAAATTATATTCCTTGTATAATACAGTACAGTTGTTAGATGGCATTTTAAATTTATTGTTTTGAACATTTTTCTAGTAAACAATGAAACAAAATGCATGCACCAATAATGACAAAACCGCCCAATTCAGAACATTTCCATCATAAAAGTCTGTTCAAATTTCTACAACCCACCAGTATCAGTAAATATGCACAATCTCTGCAGAAGTAAAAGTCATCTAAATAATTCCACATTAGAGAGATCTGTAACTAATGAAGATGTTGCTGCTAGCTAGCAAACAACTTTATATTTCATTGTTTCATCTACAAATAAAGTGTCTGTTGCCCTTGAGGAATAAATTGCCTATGTTACATTAAAAAAATAATATTGCAATAGGGAATTGATGGCAAACTGAAAGCAGTGTCATTGTTGCTAGGTATCTCTGCCAAAGAGGACATTCTCAGGACTGCAGCATCCACCCCCTTTAAAAGTATGACACAGTACAGTATCAGCAATGCATCTACATACTGTGGGAGTAGAACCCACAGCCTTCTGCATCAAAAGCAAGCACACTACCTGTTGTGCTGTTAACAGTGCAAGCAGACGTAGTATATGCATTGAACTTCTTTTCAACTGAAGCTTTCAGCTCCTTGTAAAATCCACTCCACACACAACTGTATCTCTCAACTTTGCAGCACAAGAAATCTGGAAAAAGCCCAGATTTATTGGGGGGGGGAGACAAAAGGCCAAAAACCAGGGACACATTTTAAACATTGCTTGTATAATCTTGAAAAGTTGCTAGAATAAAATGCTGTGTTAAACCACCATGCATTTCACAGCCAATTCTTGAACCCAGGACCTTGTGCACAACAATCAGAGCACCGTATGACTATGCCAAATGAGCTGATTCTTGAAAAGCAGAAAGACTGAAACTTAAATGGCTATCATTTAGTGAATGCAGTTCTCACCATAGCTCTCAACCTCTTAGCACAAAACACCTGGACAAAGCCAATAATGGGGGAATACAGCCCCAAAAATTAGGGCAAATTTCAAATATTAATCTTATAAACTTAGAAAATTGCTAAAATAAAAGTTGTTGTGTTACCATGTACTTTCGGAAGAATATGAAGTCTGAAATTCAAATGCCCGTCATTATTTAGTGAATTCATAACCCAGAAAACCAAAGATTTTATGAGGAACAGAACAGAACAAAAATATGAGGCAAAAATATGAATAGTTTTTTCACAAGTGGTGGTGGGTAGGGAATTCAGGCTCTTGCTACCTGTACGCAAAGTACAGGGTTTGAGCCTGAGTTTCTGTCTAGCCACCAGGTATATTTAACTGGGGCATTACACACACACACTACCTGGGTTTATAGTCCATTCGTCAGCTTCAAAATCCCTTCCTGCAGCAGTTTCAGAGTCCCCGCCCTTTGCAATACAAGTCCCAGTGTGAAATACAAAAAATTCCTTCCCATGAGAGCAGCTATCCAGCCTGCAGACATTGCAGTCCGATCCTCTTTCAGTCTATGTAGTTGTAACCGCATAGACATCTGGGCATCTCTGTAGTCTGATGCCTTCTTCCTAATCCGGACTGTTGTTTAACCAGTCCGGATTCCTGCATGCATGCGTGGAGTACCGGGAATGCCGAGCACGCATGCGTGGAGTTCCGGGTCTTGCTATCATTTTTTTATTTAGTTTTTCTTTTCTTTTTTACAGCTGGGGGGCTGCAGTCCTGCAGTCCAATAGCACAAGCCATCCCTGGTATAGTAAGGTTTAGAATGAATATAATGGTGTGCATACTGTGATGTCTCAGCTTATTGTTCATTTCACTTTCCTTGTTTTTGCGTCATCAGTTAATAAATTATTTTTCATATTGTTATACTAATAAAAAATGAAAATATTAAATGGAGATCAGTTGGTAATCTGCTTGGCTGAATGAAAACAAGTCCCAGTGCCAGAGGTTTTACAGGAAACTAAACCAGAGACTACAGTTCAGCAATATGCTTTGATGATGGCTCCAGCAGACTTTGGGGAGGTTCTACTACAGCTTATTCTATTTATCTGAAGAATTATTAACCATGCATATAACTTTACTGATGAATGAAAGCTCCATAACACTACAGAAAGGAGAAGCCATTTTGTATTCCAAGCTAAGATAAATAAAATTGCATTGTATGAGACTTTGAGGGAAGTGTGGCCTGAAGTACTAGTGAGTGGAATGACAGTTTACATGCATTTGCTTGAAGTTTAAATGAAAATTCCTAATATTTGCATTTTAGTGACTATATCCAAGTAATAAAACTTAACATAAAACATATCCATTCTGATGTGTTTGCATTCTTCTAAATTGCAGAATTGTGTGGTGCTGCACTAGCTGTTGTTTGAAGACTGAGAAGTTTGCTATTAGAGTACTAACTTACTATAGTGTCCGTGCAAAATATGTTTCTGTTTATGCATTTACCCAGTTAGCAAAAACTGAATTAGTACATCTGCAAGCATTGGCATAATTTCAGATGAGAAAATTATATTAATTTCCATTAACATTCTGTGGTATTAGTTCATAATTGTCTTAATGTTAGTTGATGACATGAAAATATGAGCCTTTTAAAATCTGAGAAAAAATAGTATTTATGCTGTTTAATGTATGCCATTTTTATATAGCTGCTGCACAGGCAATCAGTTTTCTCTGGAGCATCTTGAGTCTGATTTGTTAACTTAACTTTTCATTATAACAGAACTACAGACTGCTAACCAGAAGTTATGTTTTTAGGGGACCTATCAATGGGAATTTCAAGCCACCTCGAATGTAGACCCTATGACAATGAAGAAAATAAAGCACTTGATTTACTGTGAACTGAAGACTATGATGGAACAAAAATGAAGCTTGGATTTCAGTAGGCTGTAACAGCTAAAGGTCATTGTCTTCCTGATGAAGAGCACAATAAGTTGCTGTGAATTTTTATTTATTTATTTTTATTAATTTTAATATATTAAAATATTCTTGATAGCCTGCATTATGCCTGAAACCAGCCATCTGCCCCTAAAAAATCTAATAAGTTGGTTCCCCAAACCTACAGATTTCTGTTTATTTTGCCAAACATCTTGTGAATACAATCATATTCCTTCAAACAGTGATGGGAAAGCCTTTGATAGAGTTGGGAAGAAAGTATATTCTTCTAGGTTTTCCTTCAGAATTCTGAATTGTCAGCCTCACACATCAAAACTTCTGCTAGTTTATTTTAAAAAAATAAGAATGTTAACAGCTAACCTACCTTCTTCAGAGATTAAAGCATCCCTGAATTCTTTATATCTTCTGTTTGTATGGTAACCAAATACTATGAAATCTTCTTAAGATTTTGCTGATGCTGCACCCAGAGCAGCTGATACTGGATCAGAAATGAGAACATTTGTTTGGTTATGTTCATGCAATGTCAAAGCTGAGATCTTGAATGCTCCCTTTGATAGAAAGGTATTATTTGGCCCATCTTCTGTTGAGGCCCTTAAAATTTAGATGAAATAGGGAAGTTAATTTAGGGAGTCATTCAGATTTTTCAACCCTCCTTGCTAAAATTTTAATAGGAGCTTTTCTTCTAATTCAAAATCTTTTTATAGGAAATAGACCAATCTTACCAACGTTCAGACAATCACAATTTCAAAAGCAATGGCAAAGAGGCTCAAAAAAGAAGGGGGATCCATCTAAAACAAAGATAAAGCCAAAATGGCAGACTGACTTTATGCCCCATCATATGTTCCCCTCCCACCCTGGTATCCTACTAGATTTTTCCTGAAGTATAGATCTTTATTTTCTTTAGAGGCATCATATAACTTCAGATAAATGAGTTCTGAGAAGCATTTAAAAAGGGTACAGTTAGCAGTGGAAGTCCCTTCCTCCTTTTCAGGGGATTCTTTTTCATTCATTAAACCAAACCTCTCTGTTTCCTCCTTTCCCGGAACAGATGCTTTCTCTATGAGTCACAGAACCAATTCCCCCAGAACAGAGAGAGGATTTTATGCAAGAATCTTCCTGCTGCCCAAAAAAGGGGACTGTAGAAGTATTCTAGAGACAGAAGCTTGGTCCTCTGTGTGTGTGTGTAATTTTACTAAACATTACAAATTAGATATTTTTCTTAGGGCAGTGCAGAGTTTACTAGGACCACTCGTATAGCTTAGGTTACTGCAACAGTCATCTGATGATCATAGTACAGCTGTGCAAGTTAAGTTAACTTACCGTAACAGTAGATGTTCGAATAGACTGTTGTTGCAGTGGGGATACCCTCTTTCCATAACCCTTTGATTGTGTTATGTTTTTTTAAGGGTGTGGATATTTTTATTTGCCTTCTTAAAAGGCAGGGCTTTATCCTCCGTAAGTCTGAAGCAAGAACGCCCTAAAGGTTTGCCACCATAATCACTGACTTTATATGTCTCTCCTCAAGCTGTGCAGAGTTTATCAGTAAGGCAAAATTACATGTTTACAGCCGAAATCAGAATTAACTGGTAGTCTGTACTATTATGTAGTGTGTGTGCATAAGAAAGAGGAATACCTGCAGGAAGACACATTGGTATCAAACACATTTCTGAAGAATCATCAGCAACCCTTACTGGGAAATAAAGCAATGCTTAATGTGTAGCTGTTTTTATTTTTTAATTCTTTCTTCTGAAATAGTATTCTTATAAAACTGTAACTGATAAAGATTAGTATTGTTTACAGTATTTCATGTCTTTGGTATTTATTTATCCATTTTCTTAATCTGAGAAAGCTTTGTAGGCATATGGATATCTATTTAAAGTGGGAATTGCCTGAAAAACAATATCATAACGTGAAGTGCTATTGTGATTAACATTTGATTTGAAAACTTGAAGTGATATAGCTTTCTAAGAAATAAAAAAAACGGTACTTATGTATTATCACAACCACATTTACATCAGGAAAACTGTTTTCTAAGCCGTAGTCGTGGCAATCAAAGTAGTAAAAGTTTGTAATGAGGACGATATAACAGTCCTTACATCTTTCTACCTTTCTGGCCGATAAGTAAATATATATTTTTCTTGTTTTTCTTGAGGGTAGTCGGGCAGACAAACACGCAAGCCTGACGGACTGCTGTAACCCCCTAATGAGTTTTATTCATTCTTGCAAGGTACCTGTTTGACCCAAAAACTTTTTATCAGTTACACAGACTTTTACATTTTTGTACACAGAACACACTGGTCTGTTCATAAAATTGGTGAAATCTGTCATCCTAACCATGCCTCTGAAGCGTGCACAACTGTCTATGCAATCTGCTTTTGCTATTGTATTGTCACTGTGTAACACGTACAACCTGCATTTTTTAACTAAATAATTGAGGACATCAATCAGCAGAGAAATGAGAAATTTTTCAGATTCCTATTTCATATCCTTCATGACATTTCTGTCACTGCAAAGATTTCATTGCACCACCTAAGTTTATAACGGCACTGTTTGAAAATCGCTCTCCAGTTTGAGGCATTTCATCCGTGGAGTTTTTGTCTGTGGAATTCTTTAAGAAAGCAGTTGACATATACCTCCAAACAACATAACACTGAGGCAAAACTATTTTAGGGTCTGATTAGCCACAAATAACACTTTGTCTAAAAACATTTACAGAGGATATCTTGACATGATTTATGCGAAAGATAAATACATACACTGCAATCGCATGCTACATTTAAAATATCAGGTAGTGAGTCTGGATTGTGGTTGCGATAATATGTAAGTACCAAAAAAAATCTTTGTCTCTACTGGTTCAGCAACTTCTAGAAATAATACTGAAAACTAGAACTGGTATAACTTTTGGAAAATTGGTATTGTGAAAAACTTAGTACTGTCTCCACTGGCAAAGATGCTGCCAGAAATATTGTTTAAATGTCCATTTCTGTGGTGTGCTTACCTCCATTCCTACAACCCTAATCATTTTTACCCCCTTGTTGCTACAACTCAACAATAAAAATGACTGCCATGGTTGTATCGTGAAGCTTTTACTTGTAGTTCTCAACATTCCAAACTTCAGATTTCAGAGCTTCGGACACCAGAAGAGTTGCACTAAATATGTATGACCTCAGGTTTTTGATTGATTTATTAGGAGAACCCTAAAAAATGTATCGCAGAAAATGTGCTGACAGCTTTGTTACTGGATTCGTTTCTAGCTAATTCAGCTACAATGCCTTATTACAGAGCCAGCTTAATAGCATTAGATGATTAAATGACTTGTTAGGAGTCATACAGTGTACTAGAAAAAAATGATACAAGAATTAAACCTGGAGTTGAAAGGTGTACCTTATTACCAGTCTGTCACCATAGCAGTGACAACTGGACACACCTCTCTGAATTTTTCTGGAAATGAAAAGTTAGTGTATATAATGATATAACTTCAGGATTCTCAACACTTTTTGAAAAACTGACCATTTAAGCTCAGCTCCTATCTCATAAACATAAAAAGATGAACTCAGGACTTGATGATTATGTTTTTTAGTGGAAATATAAAGAATAATGTAAATGCTGTGAAATACACAAGAAAATCCTTAACAGTGAATTTTCATTTAAAATATTCACTCTGGAGTATTTCACTTAAAGTTACTATATATTAAACAGAATTAACATCGAGGGCAAAGCCATACACATATTTAGTTTTATTTAAGAACTTTGCTTTGGTTCACTTACAGCTGTAATGAGTAGCTGTGCTTCTCTTGTATATACTGACTGGAGTTTTGTAATGAGTACATTAAACTTTGGAGCTACACAAATATGTTTTAAAGACAGTACCTAAGCAATTACTGGAGTGATCAGCACATATAGCGGGATTCCTGAATACAGTACCAAATATGAATACTTTATTAATTGTAAGTGTTTAAACATACCAGTTCTTTTTAAACTGTTTTAGCATTAAAAAAAATAACATATCAAGTTTAGAGTCTCTTACTCCAGGTGACCTCTGTGTACTTTTGACATATTTAGCTATATGAGGTGCACTTAAATTATTCTTACAGAATTAATATAAAGTAGTTTAAGTCGACTGCAGCATCCACTTTCTTTTGGATGCTTTTTTAACGTATGTTTTTTATGACTCCCTTCCACAATGCCGGAAGACTGTCTAGCTGCCATTATTCAACCATTCATTCCCCATCACTGGGGTGAGAGTTGTTCTTGGTACAGCCATCTTTTAGGCAGCCATGATAGGGTTACCTAACCTCTCCTCCTGTGGCTGACATAAAGGTTTGTTGCTCCTTCCTCTGTGTGCATGCTTGTTCCTAGTCATGCCACATGAAGGCTGCTAGGTGAATAATAGTTAGGCAAAGTCATACACATCTCTGGCCCCTAATACTACATGCTATGCACCACTCTTTACAGTAGGTGCTGGTGTTGCAACAGGCCAACTGCCTCCTTTCCTCGGTATCAGCTGCTCACTCCAATCTTTCCCCTAATGGCCCAAAGTCAAGGCTTCATCCCTCTGTACCAAGGAGCCAGAGCATTTGGATTCCTTTTTTAACAGCTTACAAAACTGACTGAATTAAAACTATTGCAAGCTAAATTATCTAGACAAGTACACACAATGTACATTTTTGTAATTGGGTGGTTTGTGATTTCATAATCTGTCTTTCACAATGCTGCATCTTTTTAGTATTGTATCATCATGGATCTGTTTACCTCTTTCTCTCACTCTCTCTGTATCTATATTTATTTGCATCTCCCTCTCTCTCTCTGTATATATATATATATATATATATATATATATATATATATATATATATATGTGTGTGTGTGTGTGTGTATATACACACACACACACGTTTGAAAAAGTAATGAAATTTGTTTACTCTAACTACATGTAATCCAAGATGTTTGCATGACCAGTCAAACATGGTTCTTTTACTGATTGTTGATTTATTTGATGCTACAGTATTTGGCTGTCCCATGTATCTAGTTTTCAGGTAAGGTCAAAAACCTTTAGTCCTGCATTGCAGGTCATATTGTCATTGCACATGTAATTTGATCATTTTGTTTATGCAGCCTGTCACTGTCTCAGGTTGTTGATTGTATTTAAGCTGAAACTGTTTTCAGTCCTTGTTAATTACTGTCATTTTATTTTGTATTTTATGTACAAACTATGATTAAGTTTTCAGTCAGCAACTCTGAACAGTAATATAAATATTGTTTTGCATATTTTGACACAGTATATGATTTGAAATTCTTTGTCTCAGTTGTCTTAAATGAGCAAAATAACACCCTCAAAATGTTCGCCATAAATTTTGTTGCCTCTTTTGATTATCTCATCAACTTCATGATGAAAAGTTTTTTCATGATGTGTGTTACAATGTTTACTGCCACTTGAATAAGTGCATTTTTGAAACTATTAGAATATGAGAAAATTAACTTCACATATAAATAATTGGCATGTGTTGACAGCATACAAAAAAGCACAATGAATTCATATTAAGAAAATAGAACAAGCAATGTATTCAAGATATATTTTTTACAACTACATTCACTACTTTTATCACACACCATATTCTTTGAACACTGTATGAGTACAAAAGACTATCACTGTCAGGCATGACTAAAAGTTTTATGGTTCCAGTGTATGATATACAAGTATACTGAAAGTGTTTCAGTTCAGTAACAGGCAGAAATGATGAATGCAGTATGGATTAGGGTCCTAGGCAAAACACTAGGCTATTAATTTGTAGACTATTGCAAGCCTAGCCAATAACCCAAGGTCAGAATTAAAGCTTGTACCTTGTATCTTTGAAGTAAATACCTTAACCATTATGCCAACTCCTCCCCCAGTTAAATGAGATGGATACTCTCAAAAGGAACAGCATAATTGTGTCTACATTTACTATAATCTTGAAGGGCACTCCTAGTTTCACTCAGGAAGGTGTTGCCAAGTGTGACTGTTGATAAAGCCATTTGTTATGAAATCATTAGAGTATCTTTAATCTTCCTAATGACCAGTTAAATGAGATGGATACTCTCAAAAGGAACAGCATAGTTGTGACTACATTTATTATAATCTTGAAGGTTACTCTGCTAGTTTCACCCAGGAAGGTTTTGACAAGTGTGGCTGTGATAAAGCCATTTGGTATGAAACCATTAGAATATCTTGAATCTTCCTAATGACTATAATAATAGTGATGCTGTTCCTTTAAGCATGTTTGACTTTGATTTCAAACCAACGTCAGTCTGATGTATTCATCTCTCCATACTGTCTGGTTCTAACTTAAAGGGAAACAGGAAAAAAGTTTGACCAAAATATGTAATTTAGATCAGGATAAATTTA
This sequence comes from Protopterus annectens, assembly GCF_019279795.1. Classification (NCBI taxonomy): domain Eukaryota; kingdom Metazoa; phylum Chordata; order Ceratodontiformes; family Protopteridae; genus Protopterus; species Protopterus annectens. Next base: position 795,612,722 of record NC_056737.1, read on the forward strand.
TTTTCGTATTAACAAATATCAAACACTTTGAGGTAACATTTCCTATATATCCTCACAGATTATCTATGGCTTCTGTGTCCTATATGTCATAGTTTGGTACATCTTAAAGGGATATATACATATATGTACACACATGCACAACATAACTAAGTAGATGAATAGATAGGGACTGTTTTTGGTAGTGACGATGCTATATATTATGTGTACATGATGGCAGCAGTTAACATTAAGGTTTGTATCTCCAAGCCTTAATCTGTTCAAAGCCTTACCCTGTTTTCTTTAAGGACAGCGAACTAATTTATCCATCATTCATGCCAGTATTTTGTCCGTCACTGTTCTTAATTAGCATACCCGGTTACTGTCATTTATTGTCATCCTGAGAACCCTGGTAATAAAGATTTTATACTTTGTATGCCATAGAAGGTAACTATGGGCTTAAACTTTCAACATTAAATTCATTAAGTATTCAGATTAGCTGTTTGTACTTTTCATCCTTATTATTCTTTATAAGGAAGCAAATGATTTCTAACTGGTTATCCACTTAGACTGGATTTTGATATGAATCAGCCAGTAGACCAACTCAGAGACCAGTTAAAACCTACTAAACCAGAGGTACTACAGCAAATATATCCTTATTTAGAGAGGCCATCTATGAGGTAGTGATGTTCGGATCATCCCTCCATGCTTCCTCGAAACATTACAAGTTTGACTTCCATTATAAACAAGAGGAGGTTTTGCTTTATTCAGCTATACTGTCTGAAGTCTTTACTCACCTTCTGAATGTTTATCTTACTTGTTCCAGTGGTGGATCCAGAACAGCTATGGATGGGGGAGCTACAGCTGTCTAAAAACAGATGTCAGCAGTTATCCAATACTAGACAGGCTCACATCTTGGTACACTCATCCCTCATTTTCTTTTCATGTTTCGTGTATTTAGACATATACATATGAAGCTATGAACACTGAATTGAAGAAAGTGAATAAATTTCATACAGACATTAAAGATATAAGCAGAATTTATAAAAGTAGTTATTCACTTTAGATAAAAGTGATCTCTTATTTCGCTTGCCCCCTAACCCACCCCCACAGTCTGCCCACACCATCTGGATGACATCATCCTGTATTTCCATACTTTGTCTTACTCTTCAGCTTTTTCCTCAATTCTTTCAGCACAGTAACTGGCCAATACTTCACTGAAATAAATTATTAAGCCAGGGGTCTGGGTGGCTGCTAGGCACCCAGAAGCTGTGGTGTTCTAGAATCTCTAAGGTGCATTTTACAAATGTTTTTTAATATTTTGATCCAGTGAAGGCCTGAATAAAAATCTTGACTAAGAAAAGAAATAAGTTGTGTAGAATGTTTAAGGTTAAAATAATAATTCCCAATAAAATAAAAAGACAAATGTTTATGATGAGCAAGTCATATCTAGAAATAGTGTTTGCTTTCCTAACCTCCCCCAAATAGTTCCCTTCTATATGAACCACTTTGGTGTTAGATCAGGATGAAAGTGAAAGAACAAACGGCTACAATCATACATTTTATCTTGTTGCCGTTATTCTTATAAACAGTAAGTATACTAAACCCTATCACCAAGGGATTGCCATGTGTATACATCTAAGTTTGTCTTACATGGTACACTGCCTCTAGAAAAGCTATAGTAACTTTCTGTGCAAGCCTTTGAGTTATGACAGTGAGAAAAATTAAGGAAATGGCCACACTGTCTCCATCCCCCACATAACTTGCAACACACCCTTCTGAATACAAACCTGGGCATGACTAATTTTAGACTGAGACCTAGTGAAGAGGTTGAGCCACCCCTTCTAAGTCTGTGTCAAAATCCACTTACACATCTGGGGGAGTGGAGGTTGCCAAGCCCCAAGAAACTCACAGTCTAGATCCTCTATGATATATTTTTGTTTTATTTTTGAAAGATAATTCACTCACTCACTCTTTTAAGAGTCCAATCTGACTCCTAGAGTGACCTTACAGACACCCACTGCTATCTGCAGAGTTTACAAGGCAAAGGAGGATACAGACATATGTTGCCAGGTATTTCTTTCATATTACACATCTATACATTCATCTGTGGGCAATTTATAGTCCCAAATCCAAGTTGTTGCATGTTTTTGAAGTTTTGTAGAAAGCAGAGCATCCAGGGAAAATCCACACACAAACATTGAGAACATACAGACTCTACACAGAAGACATCCCAGGTGAGAACCAAACCTGGGAGCCCCTTGCTGTGAGGTGGCAACATTACCCATTGTAATTAATGTTAATTATTTGTACTGTCATTTGGAAGAGTTGTGTGTATGTCCACAGTGTGTGCTCACACACACACACAGTTAGTTACTCACACTACATATTTATATGCAAATTGGAGGAACGGCAGTTCACTTACGGCATATCTTTGGGGAGCTGGTAGAAACCAGAGCACCTTAGTAAAACCCACATAATGACAGGCAGGACATGTACACTGCACACAGAAGGAGCCACAGACAAAAATTCAGGGAATCAAGAAATGCGACATGGCAATATTAATTTGTTCACTACAGTGACAGTGCTCAGTTACTTTTACATAAATCCTGCCAAAAAATAATGGTTACATTAATATATTTTTGCTTCACAGGAACAGTAGTCATACTTTTTATTCCAGCATGCTTAACCCAAATAGTAGAGCCAATCATGTCATCCTCAGACAGCCCCCATACCCATTGCCTACCCATAGTATCTGATTTGACCCTGATAAGATAGAAAAATAGTGATTACATTAATGTATTTTTGTTTTACATGAATGGTAGTCCCAGCTTGATTAATCCAAATACATATTAGTCCTGAAAAGCCAAAATTACAATAACAAAATCAAGGCCAATATTACATCCTCACTCAGCCCACCATATATCAAAGGAAAAACTGTGGACAGTAATAAAAAGTTGAATGATCGGGGGGGGGGGTCAAATTGGAGAAGCTAACCTTTGAATAGAGCTAGGTGGTTTAGGATTACCTGATTTGAAGGAATATTTCAGAGCTACGCATTTAAGGCTTATATACGCAACACAAGCAAAAAAATATAATTCAAAGTGGAAAGGGATGGTGATGAAGCTGGTCAAGAAAAAAGGAGAGAGTAGGAATTTGGATGCAGATGCCGAAGGAGAATAACAACTGACTCACAGAATATTATATTCAAAAAGTAACACAAATTATTCTAAGAACTAAGCCAACATGAGAATGGAGAAAGAAGATTTTGCCGATTGGGACGACTGCAATTAGGGGTACAGAGAATAGGCAAGAGGAGGCTGGAATTTACTGAAAAAAATGACAAATTAACCATGGTATTTGGAGCAAATAACTAAAGATGGTAAGGTAAACAATGGGAAGACATCAAGAAGATGTCCGGACTGCAGGCTAGATACTGCCTTCACTTTCAGGGATTGATATCAGAGTATAGGCAAAGAAAAAGGGATGGGGAATTCTAAGTGAAAGACCTACTCTGGTAGAGTTTTTAGTTGACTTTAGAACATAAACTGTTGTTAAAAAAGGGATAATTAGCAGGACATATGAAATATTGCATGATAACCACAAAACTTAATGAGAGAATGTTAGAAAAGATTGGGAAGAGAGATTGAATATGCAATTCACAAGGAAACAATAGGAGGACATATGTAAGACTCCCAAATATGTAACAAAGTCTATCAGATTTGGGATTTTTGGTTGGAAATGTTTGCATAGGTATTTTTATAACTCAAGCAGACTCCGAAGAATTTTTCCTCAGGTTGATGGCAAATACTGGAAGTATGATGGAGGAGAAAGAGATTACTGGGGCCATATGTTTTGGTAGTGTAATGAGTTGGCAGACTTTAAAAATTCCATACAAAGTACTCTGTCAGAAATATTGGGTGTGCAAATTGGTGTAACTACTGAATTTGTTTTCCTGGATCTGAATTGTCTAGATATAGTAAGGGCTTCTTAAGTTTAATTCTGGTGGTTGTCAAAAAAGCAATTACAATAAAATGGAAATCAAAGTCTAAACCAACTGTACTAGAAGTATTGACTATTGTAACAGAGACAAAAGATGTGGGATCTTTAGAAAAAGGGTAGGAGCAAATTAAAATGAAAAAAAAAATTGTGGGAACATTACAAAAAGAATAATGTTATGGAGGAGTGAGGTTTAAGGGAAGGCAAGAATTTATCAATTTATATAATGGACTGATAATCATACAAAAGAATACATGTGACGTATAATGTTTGCAACTGGGAATATGATAATATGGTTTGTTTTCTTTTATATAACTGTATGCTTAGCTATGTCTTAAGTGATATTTCAATAAAGATGCTAAAAATTAAAAAAAAAAGAAAAGAAAAAAATACAGCCCCATAACCATTTACTACCCAATGGTATCTGGTTTAACCCTGCCAGGATAAAAAATGTGGTTAGATAATGTATTTTCACTTCACAGTAATGGTAGTCTCAGCTTGTACTCTGGTTTGTTTCACCCAAATACACATTAGTCTTACAAATACGTCAGCAAACAAAGACAGTTATTTCATTCACAGACTGCCCCCTCCCCACCCATTGCCTGACCAACAGTATCTGGTTAGACCTGCCCAGGATAAAAATAAATACATAAATGTTATCACATTAGGTTATGTATTTTACTTTCACAGAAGCAAGAGTCAAAACTTGTATTCCATCTTATTTCACCCAAATGGACATCGGTCTTGCAAAGTTAAAATTACAAAAGTGAACAGCTTAAACCAATCATTTTATCCACATATAGCCCCTGTATATCCAGAAACTACCCATACTATCTAGTTTGACCCTGCCAAGATAAAAATAACTAAATAATGGTTGCTTTAATGTACTTTTGCTTTACAGAAACAGTAGCAACTGCTACAATTCCACCTTGCTTCATCAAAATACATATTAGGACTGCAAAGCCCGAACTACAGTTTTATAAACAGACAGTCCCCATACCTATTGCCCACTCACAGTTTCCGGAATGATTCTGTCAGAATAAAAGGTTTGTGATTATTGTGATGAAATGAGGTGCTATCAGCACAGTTTAGCTGGAATTTTGTAAATAATTATATGTCATTTGTGAATATCAAACTGGTTCATAGAAGATGCTGGTGTTACAAATGTATTAGAACTGTATGCCATGTGTCTATCAAACTGATTTATACAGACTTTTGTGTTGAAAAGGTATTTGTAAAGTGCTTGTGTTTGAAATGTATGCACAGTGTGCCTTACTGGAGAGAACAGAAATGTACATGCACTATTGTAACTGTTTGAATGTGTATGTTTTAACAGAGGAAACTGGAGAGTTAACCTCAGTCCAGCAAACTTTAGAAAAATGTCTGAAATTAAATCACTTTCTACGCTAGGCTATAAAGATGCTATCTCACAGGTTTTAAGGCAGGCAGAGATACAAGTCTGTACTAGGAAGCTTTCTGTATTGTCTTTGAGGTGAATTAATTACTACCTGGAAGTGCTGAGATATGCAATTGTTTATGACTTCCAGCACCTGCCAAAGATCTGAGCAAAAGCTCTTATGCATGTATTTTTACAGGTAGGTGCTAAGTCCTGCCAGCTGCCTGCAATGGGAATTTGCAAGAAAACTAGAAGTCATATGACCAGAAATGATGTAATTCTGCAAGCTATCCCAGCAGTAATTTAGATATTATTATGAGAAGTCTGTTAGAGAGACTGAGCATTTTGTATTCTGTCTTGGGCCTGACAACAAGAACCATTCACCACATCATCTGCCTTGCTCTAATTAAGTTATTAGAGAATAGAAGCTCTTTTAAGTACAGTCAGGCATATAATGAAGATTAGTTTAGATATTGTTTTTCTTTATTTGTGCAAGCCTGTACTGCAGTGTTATTTTAAATATTTCCTGTGGTTTTGAACACTGATGTCACTGTCAATATATACTTAGTATTTTCTTGTTATTATGTATTATTTATTATTAAATATATGTAAACCTTTCATTGTGGGTGACCTTTGTAGACTTAAGTTCTGAGAGTACTTGCACATTTATTTGGTGATACTGTGTGGGCCACTCCTAATAACCATGCTCTTGGTCAAACTAATATTTAAGGGCCTTGAAGTAACTACCTTATAATCTAGGCAGAAGGGGGCATAGCTAGTAAACCTATGCCAGCCTTCCCTAGGTATGTGTTTGTGTGTGTAAAACAAATCCCCAAGAGTATGTGTGTCAGCTGCTTGGGCAGGGACATGAAGCACTGGTTGAACACAGAGAGTGTTGGAGGACTTGGCTTGGAACCCTGGCTAAGGACTCAATTCTATAGCTGTAGCAGTGGGGAGTCTTATTGGAGATCTGGAGAAACCAGCCCTAGACTGACTGTGGTTTCTGTGTGCGCTCTTAAGGGAAATTGCACATGATGCAGAGAGCTGCATCTGGAAATATTGTGTGTGTACCTGTCACCCTCTCAGTGAACATTCCCCACTGTTACCACTGGTGAAGATTGATTACTGGCCCAGTGGTGGATCATGACAATAACATTAATGTATTTTTTGTTTCACAGAAACAGTCCAACTTGTTTTTGTGTCATCTCAGTGAACATTAGTTCTCCAAAGCCAGAATTACAACAGCAAACATAAGGGCCAATCATTTCATCCATAGACATCCTCCCACATAGCTCTCATCTGTCCCTGATTTTCTGAATGTCCCTAAGTTTGTTTGATATTTTGTCCTGTCTCTCATAACATTTTCAGTATTCTCTAGAAATATGGAGTAGTACCAACCAGTCAGTAATGTAAGATTTTAGAGTGTTATACTTTTTTGTTGTTGTTAGAAAAATCTGTGTTGATGCAAAACCTGCTGTTCTATAAACTTTCTAAGTAAACTAAAGTAAATGTCTTTGATTTTGGAACGTGGTCCTCACAGTTTATAGGTGTACAGTTGGGTAACCACCCCAGGGGCCTGTTTAACCATAGCCATGTGTTCCAAATATATCTGCCAAGTTTTGGTACCCTAAGGTTATTTAAAAGAGAATACTAAGGCTTGGGTGGGCAAGCATTTACAAGATGCCTATGTCTGTTTGTGGGATAGGTGCCAAATAAATGGAAGGAAACGCAGCCTAAACAAATACAAACATTATAACCTAAAATAAGAATACACACATCTAGAGTTGTGGAGGTAACTAACAAACCTGAATTTTCACTCATTCATATGTTAAGCAGGTTTAGCCTACATCAATGTGTTGTTAATGCAACCAAGCATATGGAGTGAAACAAAGAACTTAAAGTTGTTACTACGGCACAACGTTAAGCTATGTGGTATACTGGCACACATATTAACACAAGTAATAAATGTTCAAGGAAGACAGCGCAGTACACAAGTAACTTATTAAGTTAGAAGACCCAGTGAGGCTGTCAGTCACTTCAATACTAATTGTATTAACAGACCTGCTTCTTGTGTTAGGCACACATTAGAGGAAATGTTTTTTTCTGACAACTCAAATTTCCATTCTGACTACTTAATAGAAGGAAGCTGAACAAGCTGAAGATCAAGCAAAAGCTCAACAATACTGGCATCATGACTAGCTGTGCTAAAATGTGTGATATACATTTAACAAAATTTGAAGTTCATTACTCCAAAATATCTTAAATATTTTTTGATTTTTGGGATGTATTAACTGATAAATGTATAAACCGTTAACTATGTGCAAAAACAAAATACTGCAAAATGCTGTCTTATAAAACTAGTTCATTATGAAAACTAAATAAAAATTATTTTAAAAATGGTTGTAGAAATCAGAACTACTTATACAAGAAAACAAGTAATACATTCCTGTTTCAAAATAAATGGAACTTCAGTTGATGCAATGTATTTTTTGCATTCATAAACAGATTTGTTAGGATTGTAAAAATTAAGATCGTCTTAAGCTCTTTAGTATAAATGTTCATCTATTTTCTCAGGTCAGTTGGTGCTCTTTACAATTTCAGTAAAGGTTTGCCTCACGATTAAGAGATCACAAACATTTATTCCTACTCTAATCTCCCAAATCAATCATCTTTGAAATGAAGGTTAGTTTTTGGTTTTGACTGAGTCTTGAGCAAAGATGGCAAGAGGTATGCACTTCCACCACTGTCTGCTTTGATCCTGCCAGGATTAAGGAAAATAATAAAAAACTTACCTCCTGAAATCCACAATGCATTCTGGGTTTTTTTGATCTTAGACCCCTTATGTTATGTACATCGTGGCTTTATTTAGGATTAATAGTTTGGCCCACAACCAGTGTGAGATCATGGTCAAATGGGGCCCTAGGCAGAGTAATAGATTGCCCTCGCAGAGCAGCCCCTCCTGCAGGACCCCTCCCCCACAGCAGCCCTCTCCCCTGCCATTTCAGTGTTCCATTATTTGGCTATTTCTCCCCATTTACCATAAACACTGTCAGTGTGCATCCTGTTTTCTTATTTACTTCTGCAATGTTTACAGATATTGAAATAAAATAGCACAAAACTGATAGCCACTTGCTAAACAAACAGTATAGTCTCATAATGAAAACAGACTTAGCATGAGCAGTAAACTTCTCTGCCCTTGAAACTCACAGTCACTGAAAAGCCATTAAAACCCACATTCAAAGAAAATGCAACTGGCTAGTAGAGAATTAAGTTTACCTTTAGGCTGTTTTTAAACCATAGGCTCCTTGCACACATATTTAGGGCCATGTATATATGTGCGTGTTCTTTGTTACACCTTCCTGATTATATTAAACAATATTCCTTGTATAATACAGAGCCACTTGTTAGAGTATGTTTTAAATGTGTAGTTTTTAACATTATTCCAGTAAGCAATGGAATAAAATGTATAAACTAATAATGACAAAACTAACCATTTCAGAAAATTTCAACCATAAAAGGCCACTTAAGCTTCTGTCATTGCAATCCACCAGTATCAGTCAATAAGCACAATCTTTGCAGAAGTAAAAAGTCATCCAAGTAATTCCACATTAAAGAGATCTGTAGTTAATACAGAGGTTGCTACTGGCAAACAACTTTACATTTCAGTGTTTCATCTTCAAATTCAGTGCCTGCTGCCCTTGAAGAATTAATTGCCTATGTTACATTAAAAAAATTGGTAAGTTGGAAATATTGCAATAGGGATTGACTGACAAGTTGACAACAAGTTGATAGTTACTAGGCATCTCATACAAAGGAGGACATACTCAGTTGTGCAAACCCGTATTCCCCCTTAAAATGCAACAAATAACAGTCAAAAGGGCACTGCAATATCAACACTCCATATACATGGTGTGGGAGTAGAATCCAAAGTCTTCTGCACCAAAGGCAATTATGCTACTAACATTGTTTTCAAATTCTACAGCACAAACAGAGTGCCATTTGCTATAAAAAATTGTTAGATGCACATTGAAAACAGACTTAGCAAGAGCAACAGTAAATCTCTCTTTCCTTGAAACTCACAATTCCATGAAAATGCACTGAAACTCATAATCCATTGAAAATGCACTAAAACTCGCAATTCCCTAAAAATGTACTGAAACTCAAACTTTCAATTCCATCAGCAGTCTGGTAGTCAGTGTAGAGGATTTAGGCTCTTGTCTCCACTGAAGCTCAGAGTTCCTTCAGCAGTCTGGTAGTTGGTGTAGAGGATTCAGGCTCTTGCCTACAGGGTCAAGCCTGATCAAGTTAATTGACTAACCTGCTCCCCCCCCCCCAACTAGAACATTACATACCATACCTCTCAACCTCTTAAAACAAGAAATCTGGGCAAAGCCTAAAATAATGGGGGGACAAAGACCCCAACATAGGGACAGATTTTAAATATTGCTCATTATAGACTTAGAAAGTTGCTAGAATAACCGCATTTGGCTTAGCATGCATTTTCTGAAGGAAACTAAATCTGAAACTCAAATGTATGACATTATTTAGTTATTTCAGTCCTCAGTGATTTGCCAGAAAACTATAAATTTTATGAGGAATAGGCCAAAAATATGAGGCAAAAGTCTGGACAGTTGAGGGGTATGCATACCTTTCAACCTCTTAGTGCAAGAAATCTGGACAAAGCCTAAAATAATGGGGATACAATGGTCCAAAAATGGGGATAGATTTTAAAAATTGCTCTCTTTGACTTAAAAAGTCGCTAGAATGACAGGATTTGTGTTACCGTGCATTTTTTGAAGGAAATAAAGTATGAAACTCATATACATGTCATCATATAGTGACTTCAATCCAATTATTTCCCAGAAAACCACCAATTTTATGAGAAACAGACCAAAACTATGAGGCTAAATCTGTACAGTTCAGAGGTATGTTAAACACACTGCTCTCTCAAACACACACACACACACACACACACACACACACACACACTCACTCTCTCTCTTACCTTCTCTCTGCTCACACACACACACACCTCTCTGACGCTCTCTGTCACACACACACACACACCTAACTTTTTTCTGCTGTCTCACACAAACACACTTAACCTTCTCTTTGCTGTCACACATACTCACACACATACAAACTCCTCTCTGCTCACACACACACACACATACAAACTCCTCTCTGCTCACACATACACACACACACACACACATACACACATACACACACCTACCTTGTGTCTGCTGTCTCACACACCTACCTTTTCTCTGCTCTGTCTCACACACACACACACAAACACACATGCCTATCTTCTCTCTGCTCAGTCTCTGTCACTCACACACACACAAACACACACATCTTTCTGCTCTCTCATACACACATGCCTATCTTCTCTCTGCTCAGTCTCTGTCACTCACACACACACCCATACAAAACCTTCTCTCTGCTGTCTCTCTCTCACACACACACACACACACACACACACACATACACTCCTTCTCTCTGCTCACAAACACACACACACACCTATCTTCTCTCTGCTCACACATACACACACACACACACACACACACATACAAACTCCTCTCTGCTCACACATACACACACACACACACACCTACCTTGTGTCTGCTGTCTCACACACCTACCTTTTCTCGGCTCTGTCTCACACACACACAAACACACACACCTTTCTGCTCTCTCATACACATGCACTTAACCCTCTCTCTGCTGTCTCACACATGTATCACTCACACACACCTAAAATTTACTGGATTACTGACTGCTTACTGGCATAGTGTACTGATCAAAGTAGTCCAATTGTATGTGAAAAGCAGCTGTACATAGCTTTTAAAACAAAATATATACTATAAATGCAGCAAAAAAAAAAAACAAGTAAGGAAATGTAAAGTTAACATTGTCATGTCAAGCTAAGTCAATATATTTATATTATTAGGAGATGAGATCAAATATAAAGAAAATATGCAGATGTTTTCAGTTTATTAGTAGTATATATGTAAAGTTAATAATACAGCAGAAACGTTGTTAGTGTAGGCTAGGCAATATCAAAAGGCTAGAACAAAAAAAAGGATAACTGACTTCACTCAACACAGAAACAAGGAGGATACTGGCTTTCAGATACTTGGTCAGAGATGCCTTTGTGAGATGGAAGACATGGGTTTTATTCTTGTTCACTTTAAGCCCAGTGGATCTAGAGAGATCCTGGGTTATTTAAATAAACAGCACAATCATCAGTAAATCATGTAGAGAGTTGCTGATGTTATATTCCTTTTGAATCTGTCTGATCACAGATTGATGTTGGCATAAGAATCAATAATTATAATAGCAGACGTTGTTGCCTGGCACCTCAGTTTAATGATATAGATGAGAACAAGAAACCATTGCCGAAGTATTTGAATGTTTTATATAGCGTAATGCAGCTGACACCAACAATTAAGTGTTGCTTGGAAGCCATCAAAGAAATGCCCACTGAATGGCATCAAATTCTTGTGGATATCAATTAGAAGAGCTTCTGCCTTCTTGTTTTGTGACTTGACAAAGGTTTTGAATATGAAAGCATAACCTAATCATGTCAGTGCTTTGCTTTCTCTCTCTATACCTATGAGTAATAGTAACATTTTCTCCAACCTTAGAGAGAACATTCTGGTGAAAATTTCAGATGTGATGTCCTCTCACCTTCAGGTTCGAATCCGATCCTCAAATCCGTCTCAGCCTTTTTAACAAGCTCAATGTCCCTTGTCAGCTCGTGGCTAAAATCCCTATACCAGCATGCGCTTGAACCATCCCCAGATCTCGTTGTCTGCTAGCTCTGGCTAAGTATAAACCTTTTGATTACCTTTTTGCTGTAATTCTTAGAGTTTTTTGGTTGGGATAATTAGATATTTTAGCTTTTATAGCTGAATGTGTCTTCTCGTTACTATATATTTTCAAACTGAGCTGTTTTTCTGAATTTAGCCATCATTTACCTGCTAGGCCTTGTTTTTCCCTTCCCAGCATTTGATTTTTTGTAGTTGCTCTTTTTGTAATAGTTCCTTTAAGTTAGAGAACTGTTAAACAGCACATTTTTAATTAGGGGACTTTAACCCCAGTGTTCTTGCTGTTTATTCTTCAATTTGTCTTTTAGTATAGTGTCGTGGTAGTGTTAAAGGGCCCGTTTAAGTTAGAGGGCTTAGTCTTGTCTTTTTTCCCCGTGTGTGTTGTGCTTTCAATAGCTTGACCCATTTATGTTAGAGGGTCCACCGTATAAAGAAGAGTTTTTGTTGTAGTGTTTTCTTGCTGTTTTCGACCTTTAAAATGTCGAGTAAAGAATCTAAGCCAGTGGGATTTAAAACATGTGAAAAGTGTAGCAAAAAGATGGCCCTAAGTGGTAAACACACCCTTTCTGTTTATAGTTTTGGGGCCGTGCATCTCCAGGAGTTGTGCTCTATCTGCCATTTGTTTAATCATAGAGTCCTCCTGGAGAGGAAAAATAAGTTAATCCTAAAAGGTCTTCTTAAAACTCCCTTCAAAGAGGCTTTGGAAGAAGATGCGGGTTCACCAAAATCAGGTAAGTCTACTTCAGCTAAATCTGACAAATCAAAAAAATCTATCAAAAGACCTTCTCCATCTACTTATTTGGATCTGGCATATAAAATACCCAAGTTGTCCTCCTCAGATCCGAGGGTTACTAGATCAGACAAAGCCCTGTCGGCTCCTTCTCCTTCATGCTCAGTGCCAGTGAAGTTTGAACTAAGAAGCCAGTATCCCCTATTTTGAGATCTCCCATTCTTCAGAAAGCAAAGTCTTCCACCCCCTCGACCCATTTTTCTAGGAGTCTTTCTGATGATGACGTGGATTGGTTGGTATAGAGACCATTACAGACACTGTCACTGGCCAAATTACCCCTAAGGCTTTGGATCCTATGACATCCACCTCCTCTGCTCCATGTCCTCCTCCAGTCCAACCTCTAGCTTCAGAGTCAGAAGATCCAGAGTTGGTATTAGTGGAACTGTTGGATTTGAGACCCACCATGGGTTCCACAGATCTGACTATGGCTCGGACATCCTCGGCTCCATTGGAGCTGGAGGAGTCTAGGAGCCAACACTCTCTGGTTGGGTCCAGTGGGGTGAGTCGGATCAGACAGCTGTCGTATCTGACTATGCCTCTCGGGGCTTTCGAGGTTATGAGGAGAGTGCTGTCTCCACAGACAGGTGTGCAGTCCTCTTCAGATATTCCTCCACCCAGAGCACCAGTGTCTGCCTCTTTACCCCTGCATCCACAGGGACACAAAGACCCTAGACCTCAAAATGCTCCACAGGGCACCCCCCCACTCTTCCGAAACCTCCCCAGAGTACCCTTCTAAGGAGGTGCCTTGAAAGAGACTGTGCAAGAGGAAGCACTTAGACTCCCATGACCTAATGATGCAGAAGGGTCACTAGGATCGCCTCCTTATGATGTCTCCTTTGGAGACATCCTGGAAATACGTAAACATAGAAGTGGCTGGAAGTCCTCTAACCCTTTGGAGGAGTCCATATACCTGAAGGGTTTTGGGTCTCACTCTTCCACCTCTTGGGTGTCTCCGCCTTTTGATGAACTTATGTACCTGGTTTCTCAAACGTTGTGGGAGTCCCTGGATTCCATGCAACCTATTCCTAGGAGGCCAAACAAGTTTATCACAGCCCCCTCTGACAAAACATTTTAAGTAAAGGAGTCCTAGTTGATGCCATGGTCATGGTCCTGGCCAGTAAGAAGGAACTCTCAGAGACATCCTATGTCCATCCCCTGAACAAAGAGTCCAGGACTATGGACAGGTATGGAAAGTGCATCTTTTCCTCAGTGGCTTTTTCACTTAGATCGCTGAACTATCTTACCCATTTCACGAGACTGCAAAGGGATCTCCTGAAGGTGCTAGGAGATACCCTCCAAGGTTCAGTAGCTGAAGGGGCTTCTGACAAACTATCCTCTCAACTCTTTACCTTAAATTCAGTGCTTAACACCGCCATGAGGTTCATATCCTACACAGCTGATGGAGCAAGTAGAGCTGCGGGTTCTGGAATTTCCCTAAGGAGACATTCTTGGATGCACTTATGTGACTTTGCGGAACCCTTTAAGTCTTCCTTTGTAAATGCCCCATTTGAAGGCTTATATTTATTTTGGCCTAAGGTAAAGGACACACTGACCAGGTGTGAACAGGAAGGAAAGACTCTGTCATAGGAGTCCGTCTTTCCATGCCTACTAGAACTTATCCTAAAGGTCAGAGAGCTAGTGGTAAAATGTGGTTCCAAAAATCACAGAGATCTTTTCAGGACACACGTGGTGAAACTTCCCCCAGAGGCAGAGGGGGAAGTAATAATGGAATATGCCAATCTTGGGACAGAGGGGGTCCACAAAATCAGGGTGACAGAGAATCTTTCTTTGGTAGGCCCTTTCAGTGCTCCTGAAAGGAGGCCCGACTGTCCAGCTGTGGAGGCAGTCGGGGGTCGCTTCTCCTTATACCCAGAAGCCTGGTGACGGGTACAAAGCATCATATTCAGAGGTTACATCATCCTGATGTCCTTCTATTCCAATGTTGCAGTGCTCTATTTGTGGGTTTACCCTTCTTCCTCTCCAGATATCCGGCTAAGTTTCCAAAGATTTTCAGTCCCTCTTGGTGCATCAGACATCTGACATGGCTGCTGGAATGTGGGCCATAAAAGTTTTGTCTGCATGCACCAGCCCTTAGAACTTTTAAGCTGCCAGTCGCATGCCAGGTGTTCCTGCTTCTCATGGATGTCAAAAGATTCAATTAAGTACCCTGTTGAGGATTCTTTAAGTCCTACTTTGTTGATAATTATAGTCTGTTAATGTCATCCGGTAAGGGCAAGTGCAAGTGTGGTTGGCAGATTCCCCACAAAGACATGCATGACCAGTGTCTCTTTTGTCTAGGCAGGGAACACAACCATGAGAACTGTGCCATTTGCCAATCATTTGACCCTTAGGCCTTATGCTGCAGTTTTCAGGCCTTACACTTGTATTTAGAGAATCAGCACTTGAAACAAATATAGGAATGGAGGTCACACCCGACAGCACGTCTGAACTGCCTAGGAAGAGGGCCAAGTCCTCGCAGCCGACTTCATCTGCTGTGCCTCTGTCTGCCGTACTTCAGTCTGTAGCCGATGTCAGCTTGACTGAGGATCTGGCATCTGCCGATAAAGATAAAGTGGGTACCTCTGAGGAAGCTGCACAATCTCGAGCGGGCAACACGTCCACAGAGGATTTACTGGTGGACACCGGGTGGGGAACCAGCATTCACTTGGGCCTCACCGGATGCTGCCTCCCCCATTCCGACAACTGACTCTAGGCCCATTCCTAGCCAGACGCCAGCAAGGCCTTTAAAGAAAAAACAAAAAAACAACACACCTCGCTCCAACCTCTGAAATCTTACCGGATTGGCAGGCCTTCAGCCAGAGTTTGTTCACTGCTTTCATGGCCCTTAGGCCTTCTGCAGAACCCTGTGCCATTGCTCCTCCCCTCCTTAGTCTCAGACCTCCAACCCAGGAAAAGAGGGTAGATCAGCCTGAAGAAGAGGAATTGTCGGATTCCTCTGAGGACACTCTTTCTTGCTGCTCCCAGATCTCATCCCCCCTGGGATATGGATCTCCTGAGGAGGGCTCTTTTGAATCTGACTCCCCTGTAGAGGATCTTACCTTTGGGGAAACTATTAATAAAATGAAAGACCACTTTAAGTGGCAATCCTCGGATATGTCTGATGTACAGAAAAGGTTTTATGACCTTATTCAAATGGACTCTCCCAGTCCTTCTGCTGTTCCTCCTATTCAACCTGCATTCCTGGATGCTTTTGCCTCAGCGTCCACTAGCCCAGACTCCCAACCTCCAGCTCCTCGGAGAGCATACATACTCTCTAAAGTCTCTGAGATGGAGAAATTTCTCTTTAAGTACCCTCCTGGTGATCCAGTCACTATTTCCATCTCAATGGATAGGGCCTCCAAGCTCCTGCGTACCACTACTATCCTCCCTGCTGATAAAGACAGCAAGACCATGGAGAGGTTGGGAAAGAAAATGTATACTTCGGCCACCCTCTCATTTAAAGCCACCAACTACCAAATTCATTTGACCAAATGCTCATTAGCTCTGCTAGACAAAGCCACTAAAGATTTAATGACATCCCTGACTGTGCAGCCAAAGCCTCCCTGTCTTCACTGATAGCACTCATCTCTCATGTGAATAGACACTCCCTGAGATGCAGCTATGATGCAGCTGAAGCATCAGCCAGGTCAGCTGCATCAGCTTCTGTACTAAGGAGGTACTCATGGCTTTGGCTACAGCCTCTCCCAGATGACTTCATGACCAAGCTCCTTGACGCACCATTGGATCACTCAGCACTTTTTGGTGCAGAAGTGGCTCACCTATTAAAATCCTTACAACAGAAAGGAAAAGAATTGCAGGACTTAAAACATATCCTTGTCTTGCCTATTCCCAAATTCCAGAGGGACTTCCCAGCAAAGAACCAATTTATCTGGAAAATCCTCCAGGCCTGCAGCTCCCCTGTCTAGAAGACCCCCTAGAAGACAACCTCCTCAGGCTAGGCCATCTCAGTCTTCCAGACAAAGGCCCCCTTTTCCTGATAGGGCAGGTAGTGTCTTACTGCCGGCCAAAATTTCTGCCTCCACCCTCCCATCCATTCCCCTTTCTACCCATCTTTTACTGTCTCCCTGCGTGTTCACTCATTACCACAGACAAATGGGTTCTGTCCATCATACAGGATGGCTACTTCATGTCCTGGACCACACCTCTATCAAGACTGGGAATACCACATCCTCCTCCCAGTCAACTACCCCTCTTCCATCAGGTTTTGCAAACCCTGCTTCTTCAGAGCATCATAGAGCCAGTTCCAGCACAAGCAAAAAGAAAAGGATTTTACTCCAGAATATTTTTGGTACCCAGAAAAGAAGGGCCATGGAGGCCAATTCTAGGCCTCTCACCCTCAACCCCTTCCTAAAAGTCCCTACATTCAGGATGCTCACCCTACCTACTCTCTTTCCACAGGGTTTCATGACATACCTGGACATAAAGGATGCTTACCTTCACATACCTATAAAGCCCACTTTCATTAAATACCTGAAATTCCTGGCAGGCTCATCTCACTGTCAGGTCTGTGCCTTGCCCTTTGGGCTTTCTACTGCACCCAGAATATTTACAAAATGCCTGGCTCCAGTCATCGCCTACTGCAGGGAAAAGGAAATTCAGTTATTCCCTTACCTAGACGACTACCTAATCCAGGCAAAAAAACAAGGAAACTCATATCTGCCACTCCCAGGACCTTCTGGTTATCCTGCAGTCTCTAGGGTTCATGATCAACTTCCCAAAGTCCCACCTCAACCCCTCACAGGATATTGTTTTCCTGGGTTGCAGGATCAGGACAGACCTCATGAAGGCCTTTCTTCCAGCAGAAAAGGTGGTGTTTCTCCCAGACCACCTTCTTACTGCTCTACAATCAACAGAAATGACTGCAAGACAATGTCTAAGGCTTCTAGGTTACATGGCAGCTACCATTCCCATGTTGCCCCTAGCAAGGATGCTCATGAGGAAACTACAATGGTACCTCTGGTCAATGTGGACCCAACACTTCCACCCTCTAGAGTTCAGGATCCCGTTGCTCCCCTGCTTGCATCAGGAACTGAGATGGTGGATTGCTCAGGTAGCCCAAAACCAAGGTCTGCCTCTGCAAACACCCTATCCCTCCCAGATCGTGTACACAGATGCCTCCGACGTGGGCTGGGGAGTGACTCTGGGAAAAAGGAAAGTACAATGTTTGTGGACAGACAGACACAAGATCACATAAACGTGAGAGAAATGTGAGCCATCCTCCATGCTCTTTAGGCCTTCCAGCCCTACCTAGAGCAGGGCCCTCTAAAGATATTTACAGACAACACCACAGTCCTGTGGTATCTCAACAAGCAGGGAGGGACCAAGTCCTACCTTCTATGCAGACTAGTTCTGCAGGTGTGTTAACTAGCTACCTCACAGGGGATCACCCTCCAGGCAGCCTACATCCCATCCCTGTACAACTCACAGGCAGACTACCTAAGCAGAACCATTTCAAACAACCACGGATAGATGCTGCAAAGAGATGTTTTCTTGACTATGGTCTGTGTCTGTCTGGTGTCCTGGTGCTGTAGCCAGGAATAAAACAAGTCATATAACAAGGACGTGCCATCCTCCATGCTCTGGGGGTGGGGTATTCCACAGATAGACCTGTTTGCCTCCTCCATAAAAAGGCAGCTTCCTGGCTACAGCACCAGGACACCAGACCCTGGGGCATTAGCAACAGATGCCATCTCGATAACCTGGAAGGGGAAATTCCTGTATGCATTCCCCCCTTCCCATTGATACAAAGGGTCCTGCTGAAAATTCAGTAGGATTCGCCCAAAATCTTGCTGGTGACTCCCTACTGGCCAAGACAGCACTGGTTCCCTCTTCTTCACCTATCCAAGGGCAATCACAAGTTACCCCCTTCAGTGGACCAGCTCACACAGAACAAGGGGACTCAGATACACCCACAGTGGCAATCCATGTACCTCATCCTGTGGCTGATAGGATTCTGATCCCCTTCAGACACCTATATAACAAGGACGTGCTCACTGTCCTGCAGGAGGCCAGGAAACCAAACACAAGGAAATCCTATCTCTCTATATGGAAAAAGTTTTCTATTTGGTGTCGCAAAAGACAGGTGGACCCGCTGGAAAACGATATGCCTCTCATCCTGTCATACCTGTGTGAACTCATGCAGAC
Organism: Protopterus annectens; assembly: GCF_019279795.1. NCBI lineage: Eukaryota > Metazoa > Chordata > Ceratodontiformes > Protopteridae > Protopterus > Protopterus annectens. Next base: position 795,631,887 of record NC_056737.1, read on the forward strand.
AGGGTTGTCTTGCTCATCTCTGAAGGCACACCTGTCTGCTATCTCTGCCTGCCTCCCCCTGGATCCACCCCTTGCATCCAGACTCATTTTCCTCTAAGGTGTATTACACTTAAGACCACCCAAGAAACCATCTCCCCCTCCCTGGGACCTAAACTATGTCCTAGAAAAACTCACACTAGCCCCTTTTGAGCCAGCAGACAAGGCCACCTTAAAATTTTGCACATGGAAAACTGTATTGCTGGTAGCTCCTATTTCCACCAGAAGGGTTTCAGAACTGCGAGCTCTTATGGCTTCACCACCTTTCCTAATCTTCCACCTGGACAGGGTGATGCTGAGGATAAACTCGTCATTCATTTCCAATGTAGTGAATGACCTATCCTTGAACCAGCCCATCCACCTGCCCAACTTCTTCCGTAACCCACAGGGGGGATAGTGAGAGAGTGCTACATTCCCTAGACATCCACAGACTACTTAGGTTTTATCTTCACAAAACCAAACCCTTTAGGAAATCAGACTAACTGTTTGTCTCCTTCCACCCCAGGGCCTTGGGGAAAGCTGTGAGCAAACAGACCATTTCGGCCTGGATCTCCCAGACCATTTCCTTCTGCCACCTACACCATGGTAAGACCTTGCAAAGCAATGTCAAGCCCCACTCCACCAGAGCAGTATCCTCTTCTGGAGCCTTCTTTAAAATGTTAGACACCAACTTCATACTGGAGGCAGCCACTTGGTCCTCAGTCCACACCTTCACCAAACACTACAAACTGGACCATATCCCCAGACCCAGGGCGGGGTTTGTCCGGGCTATCCTACACAGATTCCTGGAAACTTCATCTAGGCCACCTCCCATTTCTAAGTGAGCTTTTGCACTCACCCACAAGTAGAATACTGCAACATTGGAATAGAAAGACATAGGAAAGTTGTGTAAAATCTTACCATAACCATAGATTTCCTTCTCTTCCATGTTGCAATATTCCTTCCCACCTACCTTCCCCACTTTTATGACTGCACTTGCTCTCCGGGGTGATATTGGACAGGCTATGCCCTTACAGGACTGGCTCCGACTGGGGCTTTTACTATATTCTGAGGGCTGGTGCGTGCAGACATCACTTTTATGGCCCAGATTCCAGCAGCCACATCAGCCGTCTGACGCACCAAGAGGGACTGAAAACTTTGCAAACCTGGCTGGATAAACTGGAGAGGAAGAAGGATAAACCCACAAGTAGAATACTGCAACCTGGACGAGAAGGACATCTATGGTTATGGTAAGATTTTACACAACTTTCCTTCCTCCCTTCTTGCCCCAAAGATGAAAAAAGTTCCAGATGTCCACCCAGTCAGAAGGAACAGGCAACTCTAGAAATTCAAAAGTTGCTAGACAAAAGAGTCATCCAAAATGTCCTGGCACACCAAGTAGGATTCAGAACTTACTCAAGATTTGTTTTAATTCCAAAGAAAACAGAGGACTGGAGACCATTTCTGGATCTCAGCATTCTAAACAAATCAGTAAAGAAGAGCAAGTTTTGGATGGTGACACTGCAGTCAATACTCCCATTCTTGGGAAAAGACAATTGCATGTGCTCTATAGATCTCCAGGATGCATACTACCACATAAAAATGGACAGGCGATCCAGGAGACATTTGTGCTTTCAGCTAGGAAACAGTCACTACCATTTTCAAGCTCTGCCCATTGGCCTCACTACAACTCCAGAGTGTTCCCCAAATGTGTGGCAGTAGTAGCGACTCACTTGAGGCGACTAATATTCCGGGTGTTTCCATACTTGGACAACTGGCTCTTAACTGGTACGACCAGGCATCAGCTAATCAAAGCCAGAAATGCAACCTTGCAACTCTGTTCCCACCTAGGGATTACCATAAACTATGAAAAATCCTCCTTGGAGCCTTATCAGCATGTGGTTTTCATAGGGGCAGAATTAGACTCAACACAAACCATGGCAAGACTTCCACCAGAAAGGACACAATCTCTAAGGTACCAGGTGAGATATCTTTTAAAAAGGAAGAAAACCCAAGCAAAGATGGTCCTCAAAGCTCTAGGGATCATGGCAGCAGCGATAGTTTTGGTCCCCCTAGCATGTCTGCACATGAGGATTTTTCAGTGGTTGCTATCCACTCAGTGGTCAATCCAAGAACTGCCGATGTCTCACAAAATAATCTTAACAGAGACTTGCAAGAAGGATTTTTAATGGTGGCTACACTCCTCTCATGTGACTCTAGGTCAACCATTTGTTTTCCCCCAACCTGTGGACATGGTGACCACGGATGCCTCTCAGATGGGGGGGGCATTATCTGGGAAGGATGGGCCAAGGCACCTGGCAGGATGACAAGGCCCACTTGCACATCAATGTCCTAGAGATGATAGCAGTGCTTTTAGCATTGCAAGCACTCCAGGACTCTCTCACCCTGGGAACCATTGCAGTCCAGACAGACAACATGTTAGTTATATGGTATATAAACAAACAATCAAGAACCAGATCTTACCCACTTTGTTGAGAGGCCCGAGAGTATGGCAATGGGCTACCGCCTCCCAAAGTTTTCTGATAGCAAACCACATCCGGGGGAAATCCAATGTGATAGCGGACAAACTCAGCAGAGTGATTCTGATGCATCACGAGTGGTCTCTGAAACAGGAAGCAGCAGAAATATTTTTCCGAAAATGGGGCCAGCCTTGCTGCGACCTCTTTGTGACATCTGTGAATACCAAATGCAGCAGCTACTTTGCCCTCATCCTCCCTCTGGAGAAGTCACCAAGGGATACGCTTGTTCATAATTGGCCCCCCCAAGCCTCCTCTATGCTTCCCCCATTTCCACTAATTCCCAAAGTCCTTCAGAAAGCCAGTTGTTTGGGAAGGGAATTGATACTCATCACTCCTTACTGGCCTCACCAGATCTGGTTCCCCTTCCTGTAGCCTCATCTTCAGAAGAAGCCTTGAATTCTGGCCCAGTTCCAGATCTTCTGACTCATGTGACAGGGACTCTCCACCCATCCCTTCAGACCCTCAAACTGACAACTTGGCTGCTCCAATTCCACTGAAAGACAGGTTTCCAACCCTCTCCTCGCAGGTTAAACACATTCTTATCTTTTCCCATAAAGCATCAACAAGGAAGATTTATAAAAGCAAATGGAAAAGATTCTGCCTATGGGCTACCAATAGCCATGTCGATCCTTTTTCTGCTCCTATTACCTTCATTCTGGACATCCTAGCCAAACTTTTCAATGACTGTGCAGCTGCAACCACTATTAGAGTTCAACTAGCAGTGATCTCCAGTTTTCATTTGGGAGACTTTGGCTCCAACATAATGTCTCATAAGCTATGCAAAGTCTTACTCAAAGCTACTATGTTATTGAGACCACCTATCAGAGACCCACCAGTGCCATGGGACCAAAATTTCTTTCTATCCCACATAGTTTTTTCTCCATTTGAACTACCATCATCTTGCGAATTAAAACTTTTGACTTGGAAAACTATTCTCTTGATAGAAATAACTTCTATTAGAAGGATGTAATAGTTGCAAACATTGTCCATAAAGCCCCCTTATTTGCTTTTCCATAAAGACAGAGTGTCTTTGTGAACAAACCACTCCTTTTTACCTAAGGTGGTTTCAGACACAAATTCAAACCAAAGTATAGAATTATCCGTTTTCTTCCCAAATTATCAAAACAAGGCAGAGTATATGTTACATCAGCTGGATAGACACATACAATTAAATTTTTACCTACATAGGACTGCATAATTTTGAAAATCTGATCAGTTTGTTTCCTTTTCAGATTCAAAGAAAGGATCACCTGTATCTAAATTTACACTTTCCAAATGGCTATCAGATTATTCCAAAATAAAGAACTTCTGAAGAAAGTTAAGGCCCATTCTACAAGAGCCATTGCAACTTCAGCCTTTCTGGCTAAACTGCCAATTGACACCATTTGCACTGCAGCAACATGGGCTAAACCACATACCTTTATCACTCATTACAAAGTTGATTTGACCTCCAGGAATAGAGCCCTTTTTTGGATCCATGGTTCTGAGGAGTATTCTCCCGTAAGTCACCCAGGATTCAAGGTGCTAGAGATGCTGCCCCAACCTGGTAAGAATGAAGGCGAGATAGGACAACATCACATAAAGAAAGCTATGTACTCACCATAACGTTCCATGAGTGTTGTCCATCTCAACTTCATTCTTACATCTCACCCTCCTTCCCTTCTTTTATTTCTAGAAGACTGGGTCTATATAAATTGGATTACCTTGACCTCTGTCCTTCTTCAACAGCCTCTGAGTACTTCCTTGGAATACATATAGGTTCATAGGTAGGTACTAGGCTATCGGCCCTAGGGCCCATACAAGCCTAGCCAAAAAATGTACCCTGGCTTTCGCCACCCAAGAAAATTATTTTCCTGTGCCCCTGTCGAGCACAGCCACAGAAGTGATCCCCGGGGTGAATTTCCCATTTCCCATCCAATCATCAAGATTTTTCTTGAAGAGTGCTAATGAGGAGCTCTGTTTGACATAGGTAGTCTTTTCCAGAGTATGGGAAGTCTCTGGGATAGGAATCTATCCCTCCAGCATGTTCTGTTTATTTTGGTGACAAGGTTTAGGTCCCTAGAGCGTGTAGCTTGGAGGGATTGGGATTTCTTTAAGTGGAACATGTCCAACAGCTCTAGGTTTGACATAGCTTTGTATGTTAGGCAGATTTCACCCCTGAGTAGGCGATATGTGATGGAGTAAAGCTGTAGTTTTTTGAGACTGTCTGCATAGGGCATCTGTTTGAGGCCAGTAATCCTCTTTGTGAGGTATTTTTGTGGTCTTTCCAGTTGTTGTAGATGTCTTGTGAGGTACATACCAAAAGGGGCGTTGTACTCTATAATGGGTCTAATGAGTGATGAGTAGAGGGGAACAATGACCTCTTTTTTTCTGGATGAGAATCCTTTTGTGATGAGATGAGCCACGTAGAAGGATTTCCTGACTACTGTGGCGATGTGATTATCAAAGGAGAGACTACAGTCCACCTGTGTCCCAAGGTCTCTTATCACATTTTCGGCATTAAGTAGACTACCAGCTATGTGGTAGTTCATGGGTACAGAGTTTTTACCAAAGGGGATGACAATACACTTTTTGGCATTGAGCTTCAGGCCATGGCTTTGACACCAGGTATCTGTCTCAGTGAGGCCATTTTGTAGTTTGTCCACATCGTTAGGAGTTTCGATTATGGCTCCTAGTTTGCAGTCATCTGCAAACTTTGTTAGCCAAAGACCTTCTGTGTTGGCCTGCACTTCATAGAAGTAGATACCAAACAGGAGAGGACCCAGGACTGAACCCTGTGGTACTCCACTTGTCACTGGTCTGATGTCAGATTTGGAATCCGCTACTTTCACAGTGTGGGTTCTGTCCGTGAGCCAGTTGGCAACCCATCTTGGGACATAGGGATTTATGCCTAGTTTAGTGAACTTATCTATAGTTCCAGAGTGGGGGATGGTGTCGAAAGCCTTGGCGAGATCTAGATAAGCTGTGTGAACCATTTTATCCTCATCTATGGCTTTGGTGACTGCTTCAAAGAAGTCAATCAGGTTTAGGAGACATGATCTGCCTTTTACAAATCCAAACTGTGTAGGGTCCAGAGTTTGGAGATTACCAATGTCTTTGTTTATGAGTTCCACGATGATACGTTCCATGGCCTTGCAGACCAGGCTCGTCAGGCTAATGGGGCAGTAGTTCCCGGGGTCCGTCGTGGCTCCCACTTTGTGGAGTGGGATATAACTTAATATTACGGCAAACAAAATCTGGGGATGATTCTAGTGCATGCTGGGATAGGGATTTTAGCCACAAGCTGGCAGAGGGCCTCGAGCTTGTAAAAAAGGCTGAGATAGACCTGAGGATTGGATACGAACCCAACCTGGTAAGAATGAAGTTGAGATGGACAATACATATGGAATGTTATGTTGAGTACATAACTTTTTTTTTCCTTGTCTAAAAAGATGATTGCTGTGCAGTTCACTGGTAAAAAGGGATATTTATTGGGTTTATGGAACAACAATAACTTTGTCTTGCTTTAGTACATTGGAACCTTAAAGATGTATGATGTTAGCAAAAGTGAAGGCTGCATTTTAATAAATAAATTAAATAAATAAACTCTAATTAATGAAGAGAAATTGTGGGTGATACTTTATTTTTACCTTCTCTGTGCTCTATCACACACATGCACACACACACACACACACACACACACACACACACACCTACCCTCCCTCACTCTGCTCTACCTCTTACACACACACACAAACACACACACACACACTCACTCACACACACAAGCACTCATACCGGAATTACTAGTTTGAATTCTGTGTGCGAGTGGGGAATGTGTTTACATCTGCTTTGGCATATGTGCAATGGTACTTCTTAAAGGAAAAGATGCCAAGGTGTTTAGAAGTACTTTTTTTAATATATGTTGAAGCCTCCTGGC
>NC_056737.1:795643860-795746360 GCF_019279795.1 Protopterus annectens
ATTGCACTTCACCGAAAGTGCACTTTCGCGAACACCACTAGAACGAACGGGCAATGTCCTCCACTGTGGTGCGGTAGTCACAGACCTTAGGGTTAGGGCTTGGATCATGGATAGTGGATAGCCCTAGTAGGAATCCACTATCCTTAACCCAAGCCCTAACCCTAGGGTCTGTGACTACCGCACCACAGTGGAGGACATAGATCCGTGACTACTGCACCATGGAGGACATACAATTTCCTCCACTGTGGTGCAGTAGTCATGGACCTTATGGTTAGGGCTTGGGTTAAGGATAGTGGATAGCCCTACTAGTTATCCACTGTCCTTAACCCAAGCCCTAAGGTCCGTAACCATTCGCTCAAGTGGTGTTGCGAAAGTGCACTTTCGTTAAGTGCACTTTCACGTTAGTGGGCATCTACTGGAGTTCAAATAGTAATTTCTATCTCCGGTAGTAGACCCATATATATATATATATATATATATATATATAAAACATGTATGTATTATGTACATAATTATATATGTATGCATGCGTCATATGTATAATTGTATGTGTGTATATGCTGTTTATTTGTGTGCATGTGCACGTATATATCCATAATTGCTTGTGGAATTTTTCTTCAGTTATGCTGATATTTTAATGAACTTGTTTTTCAGCTTTGGCAGAATACAGAAGCTGCATTGCTACAGATGGTGATCATATCTATAGTACGACTGGCAACAAAAAACACAGATTTGATGTGGTGGGATAGCCTTGGTACAGGGCTTCAGCTGTTACTGGTAAATCAACTTTTAAATCTTTATTTGTAGAAAAATGTATTAATCAAAAATCTATACCTCTGCTCTCACTTTCCCTTGAACTCCAAGCTGTACCCCTTTAAATCCCCCCGTGGAATCCTGTTTCTGCTTTATATGTACCGTGTGTCTCTACTAATTACATTTTAAAATATCTTATTTCTTTTACTGTAATCACTCTTAGAAAATCTGTCAGATAGTAACACATTGTTTACAGGTTTTCTCTGTTTACCATAGAGTCACTGATCAGTATAAATTGATAAAATACATTTAATATTTGCAGGTAGTCCTGTTCTGTTTTATTGTGAATTGTTTCTTTTAATTCATTGTTGTACTTAATTAATGTTTAGTATTACTTAATGCCATGTGGAGCTTTTCTTCGCAGGCTTCCAGTGAAAACAGAGGCAGTTCCTAAATACTTTACCCCATGCCTTTGTGCCCTCACATTATGTATGGTATGATCCCAGTTATTCTCATTAGGGATAATATCAAATTATCGACCATAGGATGTGTAAGGCCAATCTCTAACCAAATGGGATAGGTTAGTTCGAGCACAAAGAGGGAAACTGACTATGCTTAAAACCTATGAACCTATAAACTGACACTATACCCAGCTGGATTGTCTTGGTTAACATATGTGAAATAAACAAACAGCAAAAAATTAAGGATGTTGGAGGAATATAGTGGAGTTATAAACCATGTAGTCTACTTAGCATGTATATGAGTGCAGCGAGTAGATACTTAAGATCTAATAATAGCCACTGGCATGTTGTTTATCTTTAAAACAAGGTAGTCGACATTAAATTTTGTGTACTTTTACATGGCTGTGTGCAGTGTTATGCACACAAGATGCCATTAAGAATACAGTGTTGCATTTTATCTTTATTTCCAGAGTAATTAAACAGTTCATTTTTTTTACTTAATCAAGAAAACAGTAATAATTTTTAAATGACCCATGTTTGATGCCTAATCTCTGGAAAAGTCTCTTACAGGCAACTGAAGTATGAAAAGGACACACACTATAGTTAAGAGATTGTTGATTGAGAGGACTTTTGTGTGTAATGACTTCCCTGTTAAATTCAGTGAATAAGCAAGTTTGTGGCAGACAGTAGCCTCTAAATTGCTAAGCAGGATTCATAAAAGCAGTGTGCAGTACATAAGGCTGGTGTGCAGATACAGAGACATGTCAGATAGAAATGTATTGCACATGTTGCATATAGAGACAATGTAAACAGTTCACAGCTGTGTACCACTATGCATAAGATATGTAAGGAAAATCCAGGTGCCACAGATGTCCAAAAAAGTAACATCACAGTTAAGTGAAGACATTTCAGATGTACCATTATGCCAAGGGCATTGTGGTTACTACATACATCAAGTAATAATTTGCAGACTGCAACCAGCCAACAGTTTGATGGTAAAAGCACAAAAGCTTCTGCCAATTGTACCAGTGTGCTACACACAGCAGGTTTGGGCCTATAGGTCCTGAATTATGAATATGAGTTTAACAAGGTAAGAATGGATTAACTGCTAACACATAGATGCCTCACGTTGTAGACCTGCTGTGTGAACTTTGTATGAACATAGACATTCATGAGCCATGGAATCATCTATCTCTGTACAGACCAGAGTAAGCACAGCCATCTACAGTCTTGCTACAACCAAGAATGACACTACTGGCATGCCTCAGGCATCTTGTCTGTAGGATTCTTAAATTTTTCAGGATACATTTGATAGTGCACATCATGACTTGCACCATCATGCAAACATCACAGTTATAAATAACATAAATAATACACAGATTCCATGGTGTTGCAGAAATCCCAGGAATAATCACTACCATATAAGTGACATGTCATTGCAAATGCATTAAACGTTAAGTAAGATTGCACATACATGAACAAGTTTGGGCATTACTCTATGAACAGTGAAGGTATTTTGTGACCATAGCAGACGCATTTGTGATATGTGTCAAAAACAGCATATTAGTAGCGATGTTGTATAAAGCTGGAATGTATCTGGTTTGTATTTGTTTGTCTGAAGGTGAAGATAACCACACAAAAGCATTGTGGGAGAAACCCTCTAATAATGATTGTCACCAGCAGCTACAGAAAATGCCTGTAATCAGTGTATCACTGAATATGGAATATAACAGTGTGTGTCCTTGCATACCTCAAGATATGGGTAAGGTGCCTAGAAGAAACTGGTGATTCAGTGAAGTACACCTCCCAAAAGTGTTTTTTGCATCTTTGTCATATACTGAATGTTTTTCATGTATCTTGTCAACTCTAGCCACCATACCGACCTCCAGGATACACATGGGAATGTGATGATTAATTACCAGACCCCAAACAACCTGGCCACCTATGAGGCCCATGCATGACAGATTTGCACCACCTTCATCCAGCATCTGTTTATCTAAATTAAGTTCATTTTGCATGCCCACATACAAGTAAAAATGAATGACATGTGATATGGGATGTATATAGTAAACAGGTGACATGTCATATACATTTAAATACAGATTTACAAAGACTTTTTATAGTCATGCTGTTATTATATCTACAGTAAGACACCAGATACCTGAATGAAGAGATGGGTCAGTGCAGAAGTCCATATGCAAAGGACAGCCTTTACCAGCAAGCCTGTTTGCCTTGGTGACCCATAATTGTCTGTACCTTGACGATACTCATCTTTGTAGACTGCAGACTATGCAAGTGTTTTATACCCACCTTGTGAACAGTAGCCTAATGGTGAAACATCCCCAGCAACAAAGGCAAAGCTGAGCAAAAAGATGTAGTCACTTCTGTGGTGAAGGTATGTGGCTGACAGCCTGAGTGTTTGCAGCTGCCATCGAGTGTGATGCAGATTTGTTGGAAGACTAACTACTGCGGACTGCAGAATAACATTCTGCTACCTTTAGCTGCATGGTGACTGGTTGATGCAGCTGTTCCTGCACTGCAGCTTTTGAGTCCATAAATCTTCATGTGCAGCCATGCTCTGATTATATTATGCCAGGTGACTGGTGTTATGAAGGCCACTAGTCATGCTGCTGGGACTGCAAATGGCCATCCTGAGGTATCATACCTAGAATATGATCAGTACCCTGCACTGGTGATGACTTACTAGCATGTGAGGTGACACTGTCCCTTCAGATGTCTATGTTTTGGGCCAGCACATCGCTAGCACTGTTCCTACAGTGGCATTGAAGTGCAGCAGCAAAGCAACGTGAGTACTTTGCAGATGCCTACCCATTTGTTACAAGCCCAGCTTTTGAAGTGGCAAAATACAAGAAAACTGATATTGGCTTACCATCTTCAATATGACTCTACACTGGCCTCTTGCAGTGTTGTTCAGTTGCACCTCCATAGCTGGCACCACAGAAGCTTGGCCACAGTGATAGTGCTGTAGGCCATGAACTGGTGTCAGGAACTGTGGTTAAGGTGCATGTCCTGACTATACAGCAGTAAAGACAACTGAAGTAGCCACGTCATATCCAACTGCAACAGAGTATGTAAGGCGGTGTGATTAACTGTATGTAGTATATGTGTGTCTTATGGGCAGGCATCTGTCTGCCTTTGTCATAGACCTGAATGTTATTGCTTTTACCTTCTTATGTTGTTGAGGTGTCAAAAAGGCGCCATTCTCAATTCAGTCTGTACCTTTATAAGATAAACAATGTATAACACAGTTATAACAGACATTGTACCCACAGCAGTGAAGTATGCATGTCACCTGTCTGCCTGCCAGCAACTATACTGGTGGTCTTTATATCAGATGTTCAATAGGATCATGACAGATGCCTGTGATACATGCTGTGACTGATGGGGGATGATATGTAACACTGCTGATGAAGCATCTGCTGATGCCAGAACAGCATTTGGTAAACCAGATATTTATTTATTTATTTATTTATTTATTTATTGCATTTGTTGACCGGGAAAGTCCACTGGGCCAAGAAGAGCCCATTTTCAGTGGAGGCCCGGGGAGAAAAGCTCCACAGAATTATATAATTACAATTCAATAGTAATACATACGTAAGTAAAAGAAACAATCTTGATATATAGAATGAGTAGAAGATAATTTGAAAAGAAAAAAAAAATAAGTCATTGTCTTTGCAATAATTACGTTATCATAAAAAGAATTTGAGTAAAAAAGGACATAGTAACTGCATTAATTACATACAAAAGATTCCTACTATTTGTGATAGTTAAACTGTGTAAAGTTTGGGAAGGAAGTTATGTGCTGGGAAATTATGGTGGAGTACAAACAGAAAAATCCTTAGTGAATTGCAACAGTTAAACTGTGAATATAGTAAGAGAAGGAATTCAGGTGTTGGGGTTAGGTGGGGTACAGGGGCGTAGCCAGTGAGAGGAAAAATGTAGTTTGAGGGATTTTTTGAAGGAAGCAGGATTATTGATTGATCTGAGTGGGGGAGGGAGATTATTCCATAACTTGGAGACAGAATGAGAGTACAGCATTTGGCCAGCTGAGAGTTTAGGTTTTTGAATGGATAATAACATTTTGTTTTCAGACATAGATTTCACATTTCACAGATATGCTGCAGGCACCAGCATGTTTGCTGTGTTATGTACCTGTGTGTCTTGGGGCACCTGCATAAGTCACAGCATGACATCTATAATGGACACTTTGGTAATCAAGGAAATAATTGCACAGCAGGAGTCTTGCTAAGAGCCCATGTGAACCAGCTTTTTTACATTCCTCCTGTAGGTAGATATTTTCCATTCTGACCTGTTCTTCATAGTTCTGAATCTTTGTCTGCCTCTGAAGGTCAGCTATGCATGCCCAGCATTGATATTTTACATTTGCCATAACGTTGATACACTCATGAGCTCACCACTGCTTATCAATATTACTGCTCATGAAGAGCACAGCATTGCTATACAGGAAATTGAGGAATACCCCATTTTTCTTTTTTGTAATGTTGACCCATAAGTTTCTAACTACTTGTACCCTCAAGACGATATAAGCGTACCGCATTGACATAGTCATCAACCCCCTTTTTCACGTTTTCTGTATGGAGTCAGTGTCATGTCAGCTATTACTAGCTCTTTCAATTTAGTTCCTCTCTCATACCTTCTTCAGCAGTCATATTGTTGGAATTATGAGGAATGTTTTGTTTGCAGCTTTGTCTTATGAGTAAAAAACATCTTTAAATGGTTTAGCTTCTTCCATTTTATGGGTCATAACTCATTGTTTAAAGTTTGTATATGAATCTAATACTTCTTCCAGGTATATGGCCACCAATACTGTTTTAAGGAGTTTTTCCTGAGCTGCATTCCTAGAAGATGTGGAAAATTAGATTTTAAAATTTGTTTTGGATAGAGTTAATTTTTGGACCCACTGCTGCCGTTGTTATCAAAAAATGTGATGAGGGGTAAACTGATTTGAGGAATTGTTCATATTTTTCAGCCCTCCTTTTCCAAATTTTCCAAGGGATTCTTTACTCTCTTGTCCAGTTTTAGCAAGAAACAAAATAAATAGTCTCAGCAAAATGCTGGTAAACTGACCTTTAGGAAGCAGTAACAAGGGAACTTCGAGAAAAAAGGCTAGATCCCCCTCCAAAAAAGAAAAGAAAAAACTAAGGACAGTCTAAAAAGTCAGAGTAGCTGTTTAAGGGACCAAAGTCTTCCCCCTCAACACCCCTACCCTGGCAGTCCCTTTTCCCTTGCAGAAAGTCTGAATTTCCATTTTTCTCTTTGCCAGCAGATAGTTTCAGACAACTGGGCTCAAAAGATTATTATCAAAGGTACAAAGGGAAGTGGGAGGAATTTCTACCCTTTCAGGGAGAAATTCTTCATCTACCAGACTCCTATATTTCCCCTGTCCTTCAACATATGTTGCCTCAGAAGAGTAATAGAGCCATTTCCTCCTTCCCAGTTTGGGAAAGATTTTTATTCGAGGATATTTTGGTGCCAAAGAAAGAAAATGCCTGGAGATCTGTTCTAGATCTTTCTTTCCTAAACCAGTTTGTGATAGTGCCCACGTTCAAAGTATTGTCACTTCATTCATAACTTATCTCTTCTTCCAAATTTAAGTTTTCTTGTAACACTAGATTTAAAATATACTTATGTCATCCCTATTTATCCAGACTTCGGGGATTTCTTAAGGTTTTGTGTGCATGGAGCACATTATCAGTTCTCTGCTTTACCTTTTGGACTATCCACTGCACCAAGGGTTTCTCAAAGGGTCTAGCTCTGGTTGTAGCTCAGTGCAGGCTACAGGGTATCCACATTTTTTGTATATTTAGATGACTTGCTTATCTTTGTAGAACCTTTTTCAAAGTGTCAGGAGTCTGTCACCCTCCCTCGCTCTGTCTGTCAGGTGAGAGAGCTTTTACACAAGCTGGGATTCCAAGAGAGCATTCAAATGTCTTTTTTGACTCCATCATACAGGATTGTGTTCCTTTAGTGCCTGCTAGATATCTCAGTTCAAAGAGCTTTTCTTCCACAGGAAAAAAAATGATCTATGTCTAGATGTATTTCTGGGGTTTTCCTCTCAGACTTTTGTCTCTGCAAGGAAATTCCTCAAGATTTTAGGTCTCATGATACTCTTGGCAACACTCCATATAAGAAAGATACAGTGGTATCTAAAGTTTCTTTAGTCTTAGCACCAACACCCATTATTGTTTCAAATCTCAGTTCTGAGATTTACCAGAAGAGAAATTACTTTGTACAGACAGCAAGTATCCCTAAATCCAGGTCTCCTCTTCTCCACTTCTGCTGCAAAGCAGTCTGTCACCACAGACACTTCAGACTTTGTTTGAGGAGCAGTATCTGGCGGGATAAAAGTGCAAAGTGTTTGGGACACCAAGGACAGATGCAAGCACATAAATATAAAAGAGATGCTTGCTGTTGTCAAGGCACTGAACTCCCTGAATTGTTTTTGATAACCTGGATCTCTTCAAGTTGTTAGACAATACCACAATCACTTAGTTCATCAACAAGTAAGGGGGAGCCAGCTTTTACCCTCATTTACAAACTAGCCATCTTAACTTGAGATTCAGCTTTACAGCACAGTCTCGTTCTATAGGTATCATGCATCCTGTCAAAGCAAAATTATAGACTAGCCATGTTTAGTTTGGGATGTTTTGCCTCACAGCGCAGGCATCCTACATCCTGTCAGTTCAGAATTGTGTGGTAAATAAGCTGAGCAGGACAAAGACAGACTCTTTGAATAGAAACTAGATCAGGGGGTCTTCCAAGATTTCCTCAGTCTTTTGGGATTTTTTCAATTAGACCTCTTTGCTCTCTCTCTCTCTGTAAACAGTCAACTAGCAAAATTTTGCTCCAGAGCTCCATGCAAGGCGGCCTGGAAGATTGATGCTTTTTCCTTTCCTTGGACAAGAATATTCCTTTGTTTTTCCAGTCTTTCCACTGATATCCAGGGTACTTCTGAAGATTCAGAAGGAATCCCCCAAGATCATTGTGATGACTCCATTCTGCCCCAAGCAACAGTGGTTCTACCTTCTTTTGGAAATTGCAGGGGCAATTACCATAAGTTTCCTCACAGAATGGATTAACTTACACAAAAACATGGGTGTCTGATACAGCTAAACCCCTGTCAACTTCGACTAAATGCCTGGATAATAGGCACCTATTTATGGAAAATGTGCAGCAGATAGTAATGGAGGCAAGAAAGCCTGCTACTAGAAAATTGTATATTAGCAAATGGAAAAGGTTTTCTGGTTGGTGCCAACAACATAACCAACACCTAATCAGTGCTAGTATTTCTCTGGTTTTACAATATCTGTGTGTTACCATCCTATGGCCTTTCTTACTCCTCTGCCAAGGTTCATTTATCGGCTGTTTCAGCTTATCTGTATCCACCTCTTTCAATGCATTCTCATGTGAAAATGTTTTTGAAAGGGATTTTGTAGAAGAGACCTCCAAGAAAAACTATGGCTCCTCCTTGGTATCTTAACACTTGTTCCTTTTGAACCAGCTTATCAGGCTGACATGAGGTTCTTAACATGAAAAACAGTTTAACTGATTGCTCTGACCTCTGCAAGAAGTGTGTTTCAGTTGCAAGCTCTTAAGATGGGTTAGCCTTATCTCATTTTGCACAGAAACAGAGTTTCTTTGAGAATTAATCATTTTATGCCTAAAATGGTATCCAGCTTTACATTAAGCTAAACTATCCGTCTCCCTGTTTTCTTTCCTAAATCCAAAAATGGGGGAGAAAGGATACTTCATACTTAGGATGTACACAGACAGCTCAGATCTTTGAATCATTTCATTTCCTGTCAAGGGTAGAAGAAGGGACCACATGTGTCTATAAACTATTTCCAAATAGTTGTTTCAGACTTTTTTCTTTTGTTATTCTCACCACAACAAAACTATTCCATGCAGGATCAAGACTCTCTTTGTTAGTGCCTTGGCTTCATCTGTGGCTTTTTGGAAAGGGTTGGATTATAGAACTTTGTCTTTTGTACATACTTTTATAAAGCGGTACAACCTTGATTCCTTCTCTATGTCTAGATCGGACTTTGGTAGGACCATTTTCCAGGAGCTTTCCCCTTCCAACTCCCAACTGATATAAGCCAAGGGTAGTTAACCCATATAGCTAAGGCCACTGCAGCAGCAATCACTGATGAACATAATACAGTCGTGTAAGTAAACGTACCATAACTGTAGATGTTCGAATTATCACTGCTACAGTACCTGCTCCCTCCCTCCATCCCCCTTAGTTTTTTGAGTATGTTGTTATGCCAGGATGTGCTTTTTGTGTGTGTGTGTGGGCACGCATCTGTGTGTGTGCTATACCTGTCTATATATATATATATATATATATATATATATTGGTCCCCTCTGTTTTTTCGAATGCCATTTCTTCAACAAAGGCAGTGGATGTGGTTTAATGTCAATAATATGGCTAGCCAAGTGGTGGAAATATCAGTAGTGTGTAATGTCGAGGTAGGTAAGTGGGGTTGGAGGGGTGAGAGTGTTCTGTGCATGTGTATATGAGATAAGATTAGGTTTGAAGATGAGTGAAGGATGTGTGTTGTATGTTTATGTGCTAGTTTGTGTATTGTAGAGTTAGGATCAGAGTTAGGTTAGGGGATAGTGGTAGTGTTATTTGTGTGTCCGAGTGTGTCTTGTGTAGTGACAGTGTTATGGGGAGGTAAGGTTTAGGGTTAGGGTTGAAGGAAGGGGCAGTGTTAGAGTTAGTTAGCACCCATTACTAAGGTGGTGCAAGGCGGCAGGAATATTAAAAAGTGGTATAGTGGTATCCCTGGTAAATTTGAGCGCTTTCTAAATCAAAGCAAATCTGTTTTGTTTTGAAGTATATGCCTCTGAAAAAGAAAAAAAAATGTGAGGCAAACCTCAAGTGGAGCATTGTCAAAAGTCAGTCGGGTAACAAGATTGCATTGCACAGGACTTCAAAAATGGCTGCATACTAAAAAAAAAAACAGCTTAATTTCAGCTCTCCCAGTATGAAAATAGAAACTGAGAAAAGGGAAACAGTAAAACTGCCTTTTGGGTAAAATTTCGTTACTGGCTGGTAAGTACGCTGCCTGGATGCCAGAAAAGAAGTTTGGAAAACGTGAAAGAAAACCAACTGAGTATATCAACTCAAATAACAAAAGGATGAAAAAAAGTAGGATAGGCTTTAACTAGTTAGTCAGGTGAAATGATAAAACTATAAAAAAAATCCGAGGTTACAATAAAGAGATTTTTCAAGAAGAGCTGCTTAAAAAATGGAAGAATTAGAAGACGGTGCACAGAGAAAACCTGAGATTTTCTGCTGTGCTAGAGAAGCTAGAAGGAACAGACTGTATTAATTTTATGGAAGCACAAATAAGCAACTGGCTTTCCAGAGTAGGATTTGTTAATTCAAAGGGCACATTGAGTGTATGTTGCAAACCTGTCCATGAGAAAGCAGCCAAGACTTGTACTAGTAAATATGCCATCATACCAGCAGAAAGTGATGATCTTGACAAAACTGTGGCAGAAGGGAAAAGTATTAAACACTGGAGACAGCCACGTGTTTGTTGAAATGATTGTTCACTGTACACTAGGCAGAAGAGAAACAAATTTATTCCCATCAGTTTGGGAGTATCGAGGGGCAGATATGAGATTCAAACTGCAACGACCACCAGATTGGTTTCTTATTTTTGGAGGAGTTCGTCTTGGTTTTATTTGGGATGTCTCGATCCATGCATCCCTGTAGATGCGCATAGAATGCACTTGTAAATTATTCTGCAGATTGTATTGCATTATCCTATAGCAAGGGGGCTTTAGAACTTTCCACTTTGGTTTTGAGAAGTATGCAGTTTGCTTTTGAAAATTTCTTCATAGTGGTTTCCTTGTCTGGGGGGGGGGGTGGATGTCCAGTGTGATTACTTTATGATCTGATATTACCAGCGAGGGGGTTATCTCTGTTGTGGAACGCTGGTACCGCATGTTGGTGATGATCAGGTCCAGTATGTTGTCACCTCTAGTGGGCGTGGTGACCGGCTGTTCCAGGGCATTTGAGTTTTTAAACTCTAGGAAGCATTGGGCAAAGGACGTTGTACATGAGTAATTCTCCCAGTCAGTGTTTGGGTAGTTGTAATCTCCTTATATGGGTGGCGTAATGGTTAAGGTGTTTGCCTGGCAAACACAAGGTGCAGGGTTTGAGTCTCACAAGGGACAATTGGCTAGGCTTAAAATGGCTCGCAAGGACAGTTAGCTTAGTACTAACCTATGAATGATGTCTATGAATGATAATGGTGTTTGGTAGGACCTTTACATTTTCCACTATTCTCAGGAATACTGAGTGAGGTTCCTGAGACAAGGTAGGTGATCTGTAGCAGGCTACAATCTGATAAGCAGCTTTGCCCAATGTTAGTTGCACTTGCATGGTCTCCAAGGCTTCATGCTGTGCCACTAACCTGAAGATGTGGGTATCCATAAGGTAAATGGATACACCCCTACCTTTTGTATTTCACTGTGGGTTTTTGGGGCCGAAGATCAGAGGGATTGTGAGTGTTTTACGTGGAGCATGTCCAACAGCTCTGTGTTTGACATAGCTTTGTATGTTAGGCAGAGATCACCTCTGAGTAGGCGATATGCGAGAGAGTACAGCTGGAGCATTTTGAGACGGTCTGTGTATGGCATGTATTTCAGGCCGCAAATGCTCCTTGTGAGGTATTTCTGCAGGCTTTCCAGTTGTAGATGTCTTGTAAGGTACATAGCAAAAGGGGCGTTGTACTCTATTATGGATCTAGTGAGTGATGAGTAGAGGGGAACAATGTCCTCTTCTATTCTGCATGAGACACCTTTTGTGATGAGGTGTGCCACGTAGAAGGATTTCCTGACTACTGTGGGGATGTAATTATCACTGGTGTATCCACTGTCCACCTGTGACCCAAGGTCTCTTATCACACTTTCAGTGTTAAGTATATACCGCCTATGTTGTAGTTCATGGCTACAGAGTTTTTACCAAAGGGTATGACAATGCACTTTTTGGCACTGAGCTTGAGGCTATGGCTTTGACACCAGGCATCTGTCTCAGTGAGGCCCTTTTTGTAGGATGTCCATATCTTTAGTAGTTTCAGTTATGGCTCCTAGTTTGCCGTCATCTGGAAACTTCATTAGCCACAGACCTTCCATGTTAAAGTTTACTTCAGGGAAGTAGATACCAAACAGGACAGGACCCAGGACTGAACCCTATGGTACTGCACTTGTCACTGGTCCAAAGTCGTACTTGGAGTCTGCTACTTTCACAGTGTATGTTCTGTCAGTGAGCCAGTTGGCAACCCATCTTGTGACATAGCAATTTATACCTAGTTTAGTGGGTTTATCTATAATTCCAGAGTGGGGGATGGTGTTGAAAGCCATGGCAAGATCTACATAGGCTCTGTGAACCACCTTACCCTTGTCTACGATTCTGGTGACTGCTTCAATGACGTCTATCAGGTTTTGGAGACATGATCTGCATTCTACAAACCCAACATGGTTGTGGTCCAGAGTTTGGAGATTACCAATGTCTTTTTTTATAAGTTATATGATGATACAGTCCATGGCCTTGCAGAGCAGGCTCATCAGGCTAATGGAGCGCTAGTTCCTGGGGTCCGTGGTGTCTCCACCCTTGTGTAGTGGGATAACCGTGGGTGTGCGCCATTCAGCAGGCACAAAGCCTGAGGTGAGGCTATGACTGAACATGGTACGTCGGTGTGGTGCCTGTTCATTCTATATACCGCCTATGTTGTAGTTCATGGCTACAGAGTTTTTACCAAAGGGTATGACAATGCACTTTTTGGCACTGAGCTTGAGGCTATGGCTTTGACACCAGGCATCTGTCTCAGTGAGGCCCTTTTTGTAGGATGTCCATATCGTTAGTAGTTTCAGTTATGGCTCCTAGTTTGCAGTCATTTGGAAACTTCATTAGCCACAGACCTTCCATGTTAAAGTTTACTTCAGGGAAGTAGATACCAAACAGGACAGGACCCAGGACTGAACCCTATGGTACTGCACTTGTCACTGGTCCAAAGTCGTACTTGGAGTCTGCTACTTTCACAGTGTATGTTCTGTCAGTGAGCCAGTTGGCAACCCATCTTGTGACATAGCAATTTATACCTAGTTTAGTGGGTTTATCTATAATTCCAGAGTGGGGGATGGTGTTGAAAGCCATGGCAAGATCTACATAGGCTCTGTGAACCACCTTACCCTTGTCTACGATTCTGGTGACTGCTTCAATGACGTCTATCAGGTTTTGGAGACATGATCTGCATTCTACAAACCCAACATGGTTGTGGTCCAGAGTTTGGAGATTACCAATGTCTTTTTTTATAAGTTATATGATGATACAGTCCATGGCCTTGCAGAGCAGGCTCATCAGGCTAATGGAGCGCTAGTTCCTGGGGTCCGTGGTGTCTCCACCCTTGTGTAGTGGGATAACCGTGGGTGTGCGCCATTCAGCAGGCACAAAGCCTGAGGTGAGGCTATGACTGAACATGGTACGTCGGTGTGGTGCCTGTTCATTCTGTAGTTTGTGTAGAACACAGCCAGGGAAAATATCTGGTCCCATGGATGCTGTGTTCCTGGCTTTAGAGAGTGTTTTTTACCTGTGCAGCCTTGGTGACAGCAACTTTGCAGTCTTCCGTTATAGAGATGTGCTCTTTCATGGGTGAGCGGGGGTGAAGGTAGCACTGATCCTATCTGCCCAGATGTTGGCAATATCAGTTGGGTCTGTATATTTAGTTCCATTGTGCTGTAACTCAGAGCAGATCTGAGTGTTCCCATTGAGACTCTTGACATAGCTATAGAATGCTTTGTGGTTGTCTTTAGAATCAGGGTTGATTTTGTTTTCATAACTAGCTTTGGATGATTTTATCAGGGATCACAGCTTCTTACTGATGTTGACCATGGAGCTCCTCCACTCATGGGATTTTACCCTCTTTTGCAACATTTTCTTCTTCTGTTGTGCAGTTTGTTTATAGCAGGGGAACACCAGATTGGCTTCCTTTTCTTGGAGGATAGCATCTTGGTTCTGTTTGGGAATAGCACGATGCATGCAGTCATGTAAGTGCTTATAAAATGCAATTGGGAAGGATTCAGTAGTCGTAACTGTATTGTCCATCTGCATGGGTGTCCTGCAGTTCAGCACTTCTGTCTTGAGAAGCATGAAGTTGGCTTTGGAGACATTTCTTAACATGGTTTCCTTAATGGGGGTGTGGGTCCAGAATGTGGATATGTAGGGTAATTAGCTTATTGTCAGATGGGACTAATGAGGCACTGACTTCAGGTGTGGAACACTGGTCACGCAGGACAAACCAAACCCCATAACCAACACAAATAACCACAAAGTGAGCTAAATGCTACTCATTGCCAGAAGTCTCAGTCTCCAGATGCACACACACTCGAGGCACTTCTCATTATGGAGGATATTGCTATCTGTGCAGTAACAGAAACCTAGTTCAAGGCTCCAGACAGCACACCAGCACTACCAGGATACTACTCATTCCATACCTTCCAGCATCAGAACCTGAATCATAGCACATAGGGTGAGGATGTATCCATATTCATCAAGGATACCTACACCTCTCTCTACATGCTCTCTACAGGATATGTACCCATATAATGTTGTACAGCAACGTTCTTCACACTCCACAGGAGTGGGGCCACAAAATCCCCTGGCATTCATGCTCTATGAGCCTGACGAGTGTGCCCTGCAAGGCAATGGAACCAATCATAATGGAAGTCAACAATACAGAGATTGGGAACCTTCACACAGTTGAGCACACCCAGTTTGGCTTTGTCAAATGCAGACCCCGCCTCCTGAACTGGGAGGATTTCTTTGACAGTTACCCAGGCTACAGATGATTGAAATGAGCTCAACACAGCCTACCTATACCTCGCTAAGGCCTTTGACACCATTCCCCAGTCAGGTATCATAGATGAATTCACCAACCTGGCCATGAATCCATACATCACAAGATGGATTGCAAACTGGCTCACAGATAGATCCCACACATTGAGTTGCTGGCTACATGTCAGACTCTACACCGGTAACGACTGGTGTCCCCCAGGGGTCAGTCTTGGGGTCCCTCCTGTTTGGTATAGACTTCTCAAATGTACATGCCAACACAGGAGGGTTGTGGTTGACTTAAGTTTGCTGGGAACTGTAAAGTGTCTGCCATAATAGATTCCCCGGACGACAGACATATTTTCCAGAAGGGACTATATGAGACAGATGTTTGGTGTCAGAATCATGGCCTCAAGCTCACTGTGGAGGAATACATAGTGATCCTCTTTGTTGAAAACAAAATACCCACAAACTACCACATAGGTGTTACCCCCTTAAAAATGACAAGGTGATAAGGGATCTGGGGACACAAGTAGATAGTCATCTTTCCTTTGACAACCATGTTGCCAAAGTAATTGGGAGATCCTATGTTGCCCACCTAATCAACAAAGGGTTTGCATCAGGATCCAAAGAGGTAGTGTTGGCACTCTACTCTTACGTCATCAGACCCATCATTGAGTACAGTGTACCATTTTAGATATACTCGACTTTGCATATCCAGAAGCTGTAGAGACCACATAGGTACCTCACCAAGAGGATTACTGGCCTCAAACAGTTGTGTTATGCAACACAACTGGTAAAACTAAATCTGTTCTTCATTGCTTACCACCTACTCAGAGGCACACTCTGCCTAACATACAGAGCCATGTCCAGCACATAACTGTTGAACATGCTCCATCTACAGATAACAACATTGAGTCGCCCTACACATTCCAGGGATATAAACCTCATCACAGCGATGAATACAACATGCTGGTGGGATAGATTACCATCCCAGACACTTGCCTTACTGTGGAACAGAGTCCCAATGTACATCAGACAGAACCCCTCGCTGACGCTCTTCAACTGGAACCTTGATGAGTGAATGGGAAACGGACAGTTCATGCCAGGCATCACATCAGCAGCCCCACTAGAAAGGGGCTTAGGGTACTTACTTTTAGAACTAGGCCTTGGGAGACTACCCAGTGGTGTGAAAGCTGCACAACTTGCATAGGCTGATATATGCCTTCGTGGAGTTAGTCTACTACATACCTATGAACCTATGTGACAGGTACATGTCTACAGATAGTAAATGTGTACTTCATTGTACAGTCATGTTGTACAGCAGGCACATGGACCACATACACTGTAATGCTTACAGATACTGGTGGCTGTTATGTACAGTAGGAGAGATGTGCACCTCATGTCTTTCGTGCCATTGGGATGTGTGCTGGTTGGGACAGTCCTGCATGGCTCCCTGTCATGGTCACCCGCTTACACACATCTCTGCCCATCCATCTTTGGTTTATTATACTGTGTGTATATATATATATATATATATATATATATATATATATATATATATATATATATATAGGTACATAGGTAGGTAATAGGCTATCTGCCTGAAGGCATATATTAGTATGGCAAGAGTGTGTAGCTATCACCACCCATGGAATTAGTTCGCTAGGCCTCTGTGTAGTAGAGCTGATGAAGTGATCCATGGTGTGACAGTTCAGTTTCACATACACTCATCAAGGCTCCTCTGGAAGAGTGTCAGTGAGGGTCTTGGCTTAATGTTGGTTGGGAGCCTGTTCCAAAGCAAGGGAAGTCTGTGAGTTAGTAATGTATCCCTCCAACATGTTCTATTTAATATAAAACAAAGCAAATACCTCAGCCGAGTGAAGTACCTTGGTAAACAAAAAGGCAGAACAGCAAAGCAATTCCAAAGGCACACCAGTGGCTATTAATCCAGGGCTTCCAAGTAAAAAAAAAGAGACCTTTATTGCAGCGAAAATTCTCAATACAGTAAGCGCTTTCACGTTATATAAACACTTCTTCAGACTTCAATGAAATGCAATAAATTTCAAGCCTTTAAATACTATATCCACCACACAATTAACCAATTAATCAATAAAATTGTGTTTTGAATCTTTAAAGTGCTAGTGCTCACTGAATAAATAAATGAACAAGTACATAGAAATACATAAAAAATTCATGAGAAATACATAACATGAAAGCGCTTACTGTATTGAGAATCTTCGCTGCAATAAAGGTCTCTTTTTTTACTTGGAAGCCCTGGATTAATAGCCACTGGTGTGCCTTTGGAATTGCTTTGATGTTCTATTTAATGTTGTGATGATGAAATCCCTAGAGCATGTGGTACAGTTAGCTTGGGTTTACTTCAGATAGCACATGTACATCAGTTCTGCATTGGACATGGACCTGCCTGTTGGGCAGAGATCTCCTGAGTAGACAGTATGCAACAGAGTACAGATTGAGTTAAATTCAGTTTTGTTGCATGGGGCAACTGTTTGAGGCCAGTAATCCTCTTGTTGAGGTACTTCAGTGGTCTTTCCAGCTGCTGAAGGTGCCTAGTCAGATTCATCGCAAGTGTGTTGTGGTACTCTCTGACGGGTCTGATGACTAATAAGTAGAGGGAACCTCCTTTGACCTTCATACAAAGAGCTTGGCAGTTTGTGGGAACACACAGCATGATTTTCTAACCACTTTGTGAATGTGTTTCTGGAAGTAGAGATGACTATCCACATGTGTCCACAGATCCCTTATTATCACCTCCATATTTAGGGTGTTGGCACCTATGTGGTATTTGTATGACTGTAGCTCGAGGCCATAATTTTGACACCACATCTGTCTGACTGAGACCCTTTTTAAGGATGTCTCTGTTGTCACAAACATCGATTATGATAACTGTTTTGCAGTCATCCACAATCTTTGCTAAACTTAGCCCTCGTGTGTTTGACTGCCTTTCTGAAAAGTATACACCAGACAGGAGGGGTCCCAGCACTGAGCCATGGGGGACAGCAGTTGTTACCAGCTTGAACAGAAGACCACAATTCTTACCTTGTGGGATCTATCTGTGCCCCAGTTGGCAATCCATCAGATGACATACATATTTATGCACAGGTTGTTGATTTTGTGGATACAACATGTGTCTGGGATGTTGGAAAAAGGCTTTTCAAGGTCTTTGTGGGACGTGTGTAGCTCATTTCATTGATGTATGTTCTGGGTGACTGCCTTGAAAACAGTCTAGCAGGTTTGGGAACCATGATCTGCCCCTGATGAAACCAAAATGGGTAGGGTTGGGTGTTTGTAGGCTCCCAATAGCTCTGTTTATGAGTTCCATCATGATGGACTCCATGACCTTGCAGATCAGGCTTAGTAGGCTTATAAGACAATAGTTCCCATGGTCTGTTGTGCACCAACACTTGTGGAGTGTGCCAAATGTTGCTGTAACCCATTCAAAAGTTTCATATCCTGTACAGAGGGTGAGTCTCAACAGACTGTTCAGGTGCAGGGTCTGTTTGTTTTGGAGTTCACATATGACTGAGTAAGGAGAGGGTTACAGTAAGCTGCCTGTCGGGCGCTAGAATCCGCCACATAACGCAAGCACTCAGGTCTCTCAACAGCAGGTACAAATACGACTCAGTCATTGTCCACGCTGGTGTAAACGACCTGAGACATACCTCCTTGGACTACATGAAAAGAGACATTGAGGAGCTCTCTGATTATGTAGCCCAGGCAGGTATGACCCTGACCTTGAGCAGTATCCTACCTTCACCAAGAATGATGCCACAATACAGAGATAAGATGATCAGCTTTAACAATTGGCTCAAACTCTGGTGTCATTCAAAGGGGATCCAATGTCTGTCTGCCTGGGATGACATGCTGGACAAGCCACGCTGCTTCACAAGGGGCTTGCACCTGTCACCTGGGATTCGGATATTGGCAAAGGCTTTGCCACCCCATAGTGCCTTTTTAGGCAAGGCTCAAATTCTAAACCTACCACCCTAGAACACAAAATGGAAAAAACTAAGGGTAATGCTGCTCAATGCCAGAAGTCTTAATCTCAAAATGCACTCGAGGCCCTTCTCAGTATGGAGAACATCGATGTCTGTGCTGTGACAGAAACCTGGTTCAAGGCTCCTGAGAGCACCCCAGCACTATCAGGTGTTACCTCATATCATGCATTCCGGCCCCAAAATCCGGACAATACCAAGAAAGGAGGGTATCCATATTCATCAAGGACACCCACACCTCAAGATTGGTGGCAACGCACGATGCATCGGAGACCATCCAGGTGCAATTAACCATAGACAAGACTGCTCTGCAAATTGTAGCATGTTACAGGCCACCCTCACAAACTCAGGAACCTCACATGGCTTTCCTGAAAACACTGGAGGGGATAAATGTATCTCCAGACACCATCATACTAGGTGACTTCAATTACCCTAATATAGACTGGGAACACTACTCAAGCCCAAACACCCTAGCCCAAAAGTTCCTGGAATTCATAAACTCAAATGCCATGGAACAACTAGTCACCATCCCCACAAGAGGAGAAAACATACTTGATCTCATCATCACTAACATGGGAGCACAATGTTCAATACTGGAAGTATACCCCTCACTGGTGAGATCAGATCACAAACTAATCTCGCTGGAGGTCCTCATCCCACCCCCACCTGAAATAAAAAAGACCACAGTAAAGAACTTCTCGAAAGCCGACTTCACACTTCTAAAGACTAGTGTGGTCTCCTTTAGGGCGCCCGAGGCGGCGGAAAACAGTACCCAAGCCGCTGAATCACTTGCAAATGCCTTCTACCAGCACCTACAGGACTGCATGGATAAGGCAATCCCAAACAAAACAAAGACTCTTTGTACCAAAGGCAAGCGTCCAGTCTGGTGGACCCCAGCCATAAACAAACTCTACAACAAAAGGAGGAAGCTACTACAAGATAGAGCAAAATCCTTAAAAGGTAAGACACCTTTGATCACTACAAGTAAAAACTAAGAGCTCTCATGAAATCATCCAAAGCAAACTTTGAGAGAAAAATAGCTAAAGACTCAAAAGACAATCATAAGGCCTTCTTTAGCTATGTTAGAAACCTGGGAGGAAACTCCCAGATATGCTCAGAACTAGTTCAAAATGATGTGAAGATTACTGATCCTACAGACATTGCCAACATACTGGCTGACAGGTTCAATGCAAACTTCTCCCCCCCCCCCAAAAGGAGAGATATCTATACCAAACGATTGCAGCCCCCAAACATCTCTAACAAGTGAGAACTGCTCTCCAAAGCAAAAAACACAGCATCCATGGGACCTGATGGTGTCCCCGGCTGTGTGCTCCACTAACTCAATGAGGAATTAAACCCACAGCTAGGACAGCTGTTTAATCATAGTCTCACCTCTGGATATGTACCCAGGGAGTGGCGCACTGCGACAGTAGTCCCACTTCATAAAGGCGGTGCCTCCACCGACCCTGGAAATTACCGGCCCATTAGCTTGACAAGCCTTATCTGCAAAGCCATGGAGAGGATCATAATGGATCTCATAAATAAAGACATAGGGAATTTGCAGACTTTGGAGCCAACCCAGTTTGGCTTTGTCAAAGGCAGATCATGCCTTTTAAACTTGGTGGACTTTTTCGAAACAGTCACCAAAGCCATTGATGAGGGAAAGGCCGTCCATACAGCCTACCTCGATCTGGCGAAAGCCTTCGATACAATACCCCACTCGGGTATCATTGAAAAACTCTTCAGCTTAAATGTTAACCCATACATCACAAGATGGGTTGCAAACTGGCTGAGTGACAGAACCCACAGGGTCAGAGTTGCTGGCGCCATGTCAGACTCAAAGCCTGTCACAAGCAGTGTCCCACAGGGCTCAGTCCTGGGCCCACTCTTGTTTGGCATCTACTTTTCCGAAGTACAAGCAAACACAGGAGGGTTATGGCTGACAAAGTTTGCAGATGACTGCAAACTGGGCCAGCCGTGAAAACACATCTGACACAGATATCCTTCAGAAGGGTCTCACAGAAACGGATAACTGGTGCCAGAGCCATGGCCTAAAGTTAAATGCCAAAAAATGCATAGTCATACCCTTCAGGAAAAACAAGGTTACCCCTAGCTACCATATAGGTGGCAATCCACTGAGCCCAGAAGAAGTAATTAGGGACCTGGGGACCCAGGTTGACAGTAGCCTGTCATTCGACACCCATGTAGCTAAAGTAGTTAGGAAGACCTTCTACATTGCCCACCTTATCATGAAGGGATTCACATCTAGATCAAGGGAGGTCATAGTTTCCCTATACTCATCACTCATCAGACCAATGATTGAGTACAATGCCCCATTCGGAATGTATCTGACCCGACATTTGCTGCAGCTGGAGAGGCCACAAAAGTTCCTCACCAAAAGGATAAAGGGTCTCAACAATCTGTCCTATGCTGCCCGACTGAAAGAACTTCAGCTCTATTCAGTCGCTTACCGCTTGCTCAGAGGAGACCTGTGCCTGACATACAAGGCCATGTCATACCCAGATTTGATGAATATGCTTCACCTCAAAAAATCTAGATCCGTCAGAGCCACAAGGGCGGGAGACTTAAACCTCGACACGGCTATTAATAGGACGTGCTGGAGGGATAGATTCATCACCCAAAGACTCCCTATGCTGTGGAACAAAATCCCTGTATATGTGAGGCAGAGCACCTCGCTGGCCTTGTTCAAGAGAAATCTTGACCAATGGATGGGAGATCGCAGATATACCCCAGGGATTACCTCAGTGTCACTGCTCGACAGAGGCACAGCAAAATAGTGGGTATAGTTCCCCATACTAAAGGGGTGGCGTAAGCCACAAAACTATGGGCTAGGCTTGTAAATGCCCTCGGGCAGATAGCCTAGTATAAACCTATGAACCTATGACACAGCTAGGGAAACCATGTCATTCCTTAGACGCCATGTTTTTAGGTTTGGAAAGAGCTGTTTAACCATTGTATATGTGATTTCTGGGTTTTCACAATCTCCAGGTATGATAATGGGCCCTTTTGTCAGTGAGAGGGGGGTAAATATGTATGAACCTGTCTGACAAAATGTTGGCAATGTCAGTCATGTACATGTATTAATTTACAGTTTGCACTGACTCAGAACATATATGAGTTTACATTGATATTTATGACATAGCAAAAGAAAGCTTCGTGGTTCTCTATGGACTCTCTGACAATATTTTTGCCAAAACATGGATTGGATAATGTTAGGAGTGCTCATTGTTTATTAATGATACTGATCGGAGATTTATTGATGATCTTTGAATTTTCACTTTCTTTGAACAACTTAAGTACTTGTAGTACATAGTTTGATTATGACAGGAGTCCAATATATTATATTGGCTGTTTTCATATAACTGTGTGCGCAAGGCAGGATTGGTGAATAGTGACAAGTTTCTGGGGTAAGAACTGCAACTGCCAGATATATGTGGCCCACTGCTGTACTCAGACATGGCCTAAGTGTGTGAGCACGCCCAGTATGACCTTTCAGTATGTTGCTGACTGAAATTTGCTAAATTTGTTAAAGTGTGTGAGCATGCCCAGTATGGACATATATACTATATGTGTGTGAGAAATCAATTTTACTTCAGGGCTCACCTTTGTGTTGTACATTGACAGGAAGCACACTGTGCCTGCAGGGCTTCAGTGAGTCACTTTACATAGACTTATCAACATTTCTACATACAGGGGGAACAGCTATTAGTTGTACATTTCTACCCGGGGGGCACACCTGATAGTTACTGTGGGTGTACATAGGACGAGGGGTTCACCTGGCACATACACATTTGCTAGGCCTGCACTGCTATGTCAGGTACTCCATTTCAGTCTGTACTGTTGCCTGTTGTACTGGCTTGAGCCATACTACTGTACTACAGATCTTAGCTTCCAATTTCACGTATATTAGTTTGTGACTTCATAGCCTACCCAACTTACATCACACTGCCTGGCCTGCTATCTGTCTGCATAGGCCTAGGGGGAAGTTACTCGTATGCCTCTTCAGAGGGCATGATACAGCATTTGTTTGTGTTTGCGTTAGTGTACAATTGTCCTGCTGTGTCTGTGCCAGTGAAATGCTGTCATGGCTTAGTGGTTCAGTACTATGACTATAGTGCACAATATCCTGAGTTCGAGCCCTGTCACTGCTTTTTATTTTCCTGCTGGGCAGAACAGACTGCTTAAGGGACAGTAAAGCAGGTGTGAGCGTGTTTACCTGACCTTGCCCGACTTTGCCCGATGTTGCGCTAGTTAGTGCGGTGCGCAGCTCTGCGCAATTGTGTTTAAATATGCTAAATAGTGGTAAAATGTGCTTAGCACTGCTTTATATTGCTTAAAATAGGGCAATCATGCCTCAGGTGGTGCTGCAGGGCTGCCTATGTCGGATGCACATAGTACACTCCCTATACATGTTTGAAAACAGATAGTGTCAAGTTAGGCATCCCTTTTATTGCATGTGCGAGTCAGAGAGAGGTGTCATTTCCAGGGTTCCTACTGAGTTGGTGTATGTGCTATGTGTTGCCTCTTTGCCGAGGCATACTGGGCATGCCTCCTTCTGCTTACTGGGGCAGGCTCAGGTTGTTCCTCCTCCGAGTCACGCTGTGCCTGTGCAGGCCTTGGCAATGGTGGGGGGCTGTTTGGCCCTGCCCCATGCTGTTCCTGCTGCAGCTGTTTTCGCAGGATCATATTGTGTAGCATGGCACTTACCATGACAATTTGGGTACATGTAGTTGGTGAGTACTGCAAGGCTCCACCAGATGTGTCCAGGCACCGGAACCGTGACTTGAGCATCCCAAACACACGCTCAATAATGTTTCTTGTTTGTGCGTATGCCTCATTATGGAGTTCTTGTTCGGGTGTGTGTGCATTTCTGATGGGTGTCATCAGCCACGGCTCCAGTGTGTATCCAGCATCCCCGTCTAGGTGACCATCAGGGATGTCACCATTGGCAAATCTCTGGTACAGCTGCGTCAGATGCCAGATGTGGGAATCCAGGGCAGCCAACACACACATTCATTATTATGCCCTGGGCATCTCACACAACCTGGCAGTTGATGGAGGGGAAGCCTGTGCGGTTGATGTAGACCCTACCCCGCTCACCGGATGGTGCTTTGATGTGTATGTGCGTGCAGTCTATTGCACCCACTACCTCAGGGTATTCTGCTATTTTGTGGAAAAGATGCATATTGCTAGCCAGTGCCTCACGGGAATTGGGGAAATATACGTGCTCACCAACATGTGCTGACATGGCGTCCAGGAACTGTTGCAGTACTCTGGATGCTGATGCCTGTGAAATCCCCATCATATCACCAGTTGGTCTCTGGAAGATACCTGTAGCTAGTTTTCGTAGGCCAACACATACCTTGGTATCCACTGGGATGGGTTCCCCTCTGTTGGTTCTGTGTGTGAGGCGTGTTCGGCACAGCTCAACAATTTGCTGCAGGAGGTCTCTGTCCACGCTATAGCGCTCCACTATCTCCAGCTCATGTAGCCCCTGGTAGGTTACCCTGGGTCTATATACTCTTCTCCCTCTCCTCACTGTGGGTTGCTCAGCAGCATTCACAACATCACCACCCTCAGCATCTTGCACATGTTGGTTTATGATAGCAATAGCAGCCCCTAACATTTTGTCTGACATAAGCTTTTTAAGTTTTCACTCTTTGTATACTGCAGTGTTGCAGAGTTCTTGGGAAAAAACAGGGTAGACTGCTGTTTGCAGAGTTTAAAGTGCTGGGTTGGGCTAGTCTACTGCCTGTGTAATTGGCTGATTCTGATGTATTTAACCTGGCAGCTCTACTAGTTCTCCTTGGTTAACTTCCTACTACTTCTTTTCCCTTTCTGTTTCCGCCCAGGGCAGCGCTGCGCAAACACGCGCGCGCACACGCTGTGTGCCCGTTTGCAAGAAATTTCAGATATATCCACAGCATACACCTTTGGTTTCTTGTTTTCAGCTAGAACAACTGTAGACATGCCTCTTGCAATCCTGAGCAACTCAGGGCATACACAAGCCACTGTGCTCCAATAAGCTTTACAGTCTTTCAGACATACCCCCTCATGATGTCACCTATCTTCTACTCTACTACTCCCCTACTCCTACACTTACACTCTAGGGACATGGCTCACATGCCGGGGAAAATTGGGATTCACTATCCTTATCCTCATTTGCATAGGATTGCCTACTACTGCTTGGTTACATCTCTCACACTGAGCTTCCCCCCCTTAGCAACCACTACTCAGTGGCCATGTTGTTTTCAGCCTGCCATTCACCTGCATGGCAGAACAAGCTTTTTAGTGAAAATGCCCATTTTTGGCTATTTTTCAATTTTTTTCATTTTATTTAAAGCACCGCACTTTTGCACGGTGCTGCGCTACACTTAAACAATGGTGAAAAAAATGGATTTTAAGGATTTACAACATTTGCAAATGCCAATGGCCTTATATTTGGCCATTGGCATGCTTCCTCAACTAGATGCATCCTTTATTTGGAGCTGTCATAGCTCCGTTTAGCTATTTGCAGAATGGTACTCTGTTACCAATGGAGTACATATCTGCAAATAACACTACTCTTACACGGACAGGGTAGTGTTTCCTGGATTGCAAATTTACCTCATTTGCATAGCTTTTAGCAGCAAATGAGGTAATTTGCATGCCATAACACTGTCCGTGCAAGAGTAGCTTTAGAAGCTCTCATGCACGCCCCTGCCAGCTATTGCTGGATCGCTCAGCACACATATTGGCTGTCTGCCATCTTACACTACTCTTAGACTCCGTGCAAGCCTTCGTAAATCCGGCCCTTGGTAGAGGAAAATGAAGCTCGACAATTAATAGTGGTAGGATAAGGTTGCCAGCTTTTTAAATGTTCAAAGTGGGGCATTTTATTTGTAGAAACATGAAATTTTGCAGGATAAGACATACCCAAGACCAGTTCAAAGGACAGAGCTTCACTTTTTTGGTTAAATAAAAGCTTATTCTTGTAGCATTTCAGCTGCTTATGCTATTTCATATAACATTTAAGTGATTCAGATACAAAACAATTGTTTGTGCAACTATTAAAGAAAACTTATAAAACATTTTTTGTCCTAAATCTCAGGACATTTGCCATTTTTTAGGGTTCTTTTTCCACAGGACACAACTGCCCAAAGAGGGACAGGTGGTAACCGTATGGTAGGAAGGGATTTATAATCCATCAACAGGGTCATCGCCAGGAACAGATGGTATTGTATGTAAATTTGGAAGTTAGGAGGGAAGAGAGTAATAAAGATCTGGAAGGCTGTGTTTAACAGTATTTAAAGGGAAGGGGGAAGTACCAGCAACCTTGTAAGAAATCCCTGATGGCTATATTATTAAAAGAGGGTAAAGAACCTTTAGATGTTCATCATATTGATCACTGCTTAAGTAGCCTTAGCTATATGGGTCATTTAGGCCAGGAATATAACAACTGGCCATCCTCCAAAGCTTTGGGCCACCTTCCACATGCCCAAACTGTCAGACAGACAGGGTGCAAAGCAGCATCTTTACTACTGCAAAAGAGTATGCTCCTCAGAGGCTTTCGAGGGTTGACAGTCTGCTTGTGCTGAACCTTTGCTGGGCAGATAAGTTCCCTTTGGGGGAAAGCTTCCATTTTTTCTTATTTTTGTAACTGTTGTATTACTTTTCTGTTCAGGAAGGTTATTTTAAAGTTAGAAGTATTATGTTTTAAATGACTGTCACAGGACTTTAACATACTTCTAAATGGAGCTATCATTTTTCTTGTCATTTTAAAAATGGTGCAAAGTAATTGAAAACATTTTGTTTCTGTAGAGAAATAGTTTGTTTTCCTTTTGTGGAGTTGGTAAGGTGTTTTAAAAAGTGCTTTTTACTGTGTTCCTCTGTACAGTAAAAGTAATTTTTACCTGCAACTGCTATTCATCTTCCCCAGGAAAGAGGGATAATTTTCAACTTGACCATGGAACAGACTACCAGTCCTATGGTTGGTCTTTCTTCCAGGCACAAAAACAAAAAATTTAAGCATGCAGACTTTGCCACCACTGAAGGCTAGCAGTTTGCATCATCCACAGGTGGGTGACTCTGTTGTGGTCCATTTGTTGTACCTCAGACAACTCATCCCTTACCT
The DNA here is from genome assembly GCF_019279795.1 of Protopterus annectens. Taxonomy (NCBI): domain Eukaryota; kingdom Metazoa; phylum Chordata; order Ceratodontiformes; family Protopteridae; genus Protopterus; species Protopterus annectens. The sequence goes on from NC_056737.1 coordinate 795,671,119, forward strand.
CAAATCCTTCAGGCATAGCACCTACGGCCACTATGGACCTGGGATTAGCCATGTCCTTTGCAGCTGTTGTGATTCTCTCAGTGGGCAAGGGAGAGCCACTCTTGTCGGTCCTGGGAGAGAGAACTGGGAAGGTTTCCCTGTTGTGTCAGAATGCTGTACTCATGTCTGGGGAAGCAGCTGCTGCCATTAGAAACATGGATGGCCTCATTTTTTCTGTCATGAAGAAATAGTAAATTAAGCATGTAAGTATTCCTCCTCACATTTCTTTGGATAGGAGCAGTTTACTGTATCTGACTCGGGGCTTAATTCAGTCGGTTGATCCTTTTTATAAAGTAGCTTTTGGTAAAAGAAATAAAAATTGCTCTTTTCCTGAAGAGATACAATATTCTGAAGCAGAACAGGAAGATGCATGGAAATGTACAGTTTATTTCCCTCAGATTTTTCATCGAGGCTCAAGGGGAGAGCTCGGTTTCTGATAGCCCTTTGTGGGTTTCTCTTTCTCTGAGACTATTGTTTGTGTATGCTAGTGTTTTCATTCAGAGAACACTGAGGTTTCTCAGTCCCTCAGAAAATACTATTGAGTTAAAGATTTTCCAGAACCTATACCCATTCCTCCTGTGTTCTGTCTGATTTAGAAGGATGTGTGTGTGTGTTACCGCCTGCAGTTTTCTTGGTAGCCAGCCAGCTGTCCCCTAAAAATGTAGATAAAGTTCCTTGGTCATTTACATTTTTATACACTAGTCCCAAACCTTACCCAACAGCTATAGCTTTAGTTGATCTCACTGCTGTTAAGCACTTAGTTAATTCCAATCCTATTTTTTCTGATAAGACTAAGAAAATTATTGATAGGTATGTGGCAAAAGTGCATACTTCTGCAACTTTGATTTTCATAATTTTGAATTGCCAGCCTAATATGTTTCTTCTGACAAATGTAAAAGTATGAAGAATGTTTTATCTGCAGTTTCTCCTTGTAAGGAAACATCTGCATTAAATAACTACTCTTTGTTTACAGTTTGTGTATGACACTGTTGAGACTTCTTTCAGGGCTATGGCCACTGGCACTGTTTTGAAGAGGTTTGCATGGTTGCATTCTGTGAATCTCCCAGATGATAAAAAATTGAGGATCTGATGATGTCAATTTTCATGTTATCTTCAACAAGTGGATTTAGATCCAATCCCTCAGATCTGAATCGGCCGTTGCAAAAGCTCGTGACAAACAAAAAGCTCTCAAGCTCTGTACCTACCCATAATGCAACTCTCCCAATCACCTCAGATCTCGTTTGCCACTTTGCGAAGACGTGGTCCTTCTAGATAGCCCTCGGGCAGTGAAGTGAAAGTTATAGTTTTATTCCCTATTTTATACTTATATTCTTAAATTTAAAAACTTTTTTGTTATTTGTTCCCTTTTTTCTTCTATACTCTACTGTAGTTGTGCTTTTCCCTTCTGTACCACGGTACGTCTCGACTACTATTGTTATATTTTTTTTCCTTACCTTACTAGCATAATTCTGTTAACATCGCTGGTATATTTTTTCTGTCTAGTTTCTGTCACAAAAAAAAAGCAGGTTCTAGGTTTATTTTTTTGTCTTTTTTTTTTCCTAGCTGTTGTTTCATTATGATGGATTAATATGATAAGCTGGCTGCCTTTAAGAAGTGTTCAAAGTGCAGACATAAAATTCCTCTGAGTGGCTCTCACAGTCTTTGCGTTTATTACCTGGGTTCCCTTCACTTGCAGGAAGATTTTGACATATGTCAAGCAGTCAACCACAGGACCCTTGTTGAACATAGAAATTAGCTGATACTCAAAGGTATGTTGCCTTCCTCCTTTGGGGAGGCCATTTCTGGCTGAGACAAATAAAACACAAGAAGAAAGACTCTTCTAAATTTGGACAGTCAAGCCCAGCTTTCTCCCTGTCCTCCAGAAGCTCAGACAAGGGAAGGAAAAGACCCTCTTCCTCCTCAAAGATATCAACAGAGCTGTCACCTAAAGTTGCTAAACTTTTGGATTCTAAGAGTCTTTTGGATTCGACAACTTCCAGGACTCCCCCTTCGGATACGACCATTTCAGATCCGAGTCTCTTGGCACTCAAAGATAGATCAGATCTGTTGTTGTTGGATCATATGGGGAGCCCTTTCAAACCCATAAAGGTCTTATCTAGGATTCGGTGCTCTCCTACTATCATCCCAGTGCCATCCAGAGTTCCTCCTCCTTTCACAGAGAGACTGAAGTCACCACTGGCGTCATCAACTCATTCATCTACAAGTCTCACAGAAGATGGTGTGGTGAGGATGGTCAAGGTCAAGAAGATCCACTGGGCTCAAGGTATTACAAAGGCTCCTTTGGCTCCTATTTCTAAGGGTCAGGAGTTCTGGATTTCATCTCCTTTTCATGTTCCTCCGACTTCCCTTGATGTTTCGGAATCTTCGGATCCAATTTTTCTGATGTTGTTTGCATCAGATCCAAGGATCTTTCCTTCCTCAGTTCAGACCTTTGCACTGAGTTCCTTGGAACAGTCGGAGCCGGGGAGCTCCCAGGCTTGAGGTGGCCCAGTTATGTCTGAGGTAGTGGATTCAACTCCAACGTTTTCAGGGCAGTCCCCTTGTCTTGGATCCTTGGCTGAGATCAGTCCAGCCCTGGCTTCGGCATTGAGAGTGCTGTCATCTGAGTTTTGAAGGGGCCGGGATCCGAGGGCACTACCTTATTAAATCAGGGGTCCCTCCCTTCTCGGGGGCAGTCAGCTTTCAAGGCCATGGAGAGGGCCTTGTCTGTCTTGGCGGTACAGACAGAATCTACCCCATTGGATTCGCTGCCTTTTGCCTTGCAGACATCACATCCAGTATCTCGACCAGACCTTCCATAGGGACAACGGGTTCAGAAGCACCAGGCTACCCCCAGGGGTTCCCACACCTCTTCTGATACCTCCCTGGAACACCCCATGGAAGATGTTCCACAGAAGAAGAAGTGTAAGAGGAAGCACCTAGACTCCACAGAGGAGTCCATCACCGAAGACACTGACCTCAATGAAGGCGAGGGATCCCCACGGTCACCTCCAGCTGATGTTTCCTTCAGGGACATTCCAGAGATCTTGAAACAGAGAGGTGGCTGGAAGGCCAGCAATCCCTCATCAGAAGAGTCAGTGTACCTGGTGGCTTTTGGATCCCATCCATCTACCTCCTGGGTGACCCCCTACCTCTGATGAGCTCATTGAGTTGATCTCTTGGTGGGCTTGGGAGGTTCCAGATTCCATTGAACCCATTCCTCAGAGACCAAACAAAATAATAATGGCATTGGAGAATAAAACATTTTGGTTAAAAGTTGTCCCAGTAGATGCCATAGTTGTGGCGGCAGCCATGGAAAAAGAACTTGCAGAAAAACATTCTACTATTCATCCTCGTAATAGGAATTGTAGGATGATGGATAGATGTGGGAAGCACGTCTTTTCTTCAGCAGCCTTTGCTTTGAGGTGCCTAAATTATCATTCTCATTTTACCAGAGTGCAAAAGGATCTGATCAAGGAGTTATCAGATACCCTCTCATGAGCTGTGTCTAAAGGGATACAGGATTCGGTCACCTCTCAGTTGGCCACCCTACATGCTATTGTAAACTCTTTCATGACGCTCATCTCACATGTAGACTAAGGGGTGAATAGAGCTGCGGTTTCAGGCATCTCGATGAAGAGGCACACCTGGAAACACTTGTGTGACTTTGCAGAGCCCTTTTAGTCTTCATTCATCAGTGCTCTGTTTGACAGTACTTCTCTATTTGGCGCAAAAGTCAGAGATAGGCTTTCCAGGTGCAAGAAGGATGTGAAGACCCTTTCTGCAGTGGGCATACGTTTTTCCACTTCTCAGAGACCAAACTTGAAAAATCAGAGAAACATTGGAAAGATATGGTTCAAAAAATCACAAGGGTCTTTTTCAAATTCACGTGGAGAAAGTTCCCCCCCAGGGGCAGAGGGGGAAAATGATGGAAGATGCCAGCCTCATGGCAGAGGAGTTCCACATCATCAAGGGTCCAGAGATGCATTCTTTGAGAAGCCCTTTCAGCACTTCTGAAAGGAAGCCTGATTGCTTTTCTCTGGAGGCAATCAGGGGTCGAATGTCTCTGCACCTAAGAGCCTGGTTAAACATAAACAACATGTGGGTGCAGAGGATCATATCCAGAGGATACCTTTTACCCTTTTCCTGTCCACCGCCCCAAAGCAAAAAAAAACTCCCCAATCTTCCAGCAGTCAGATGGAGCAAGCAGCCATCCATATGCAAAGGCTGCTAGACAAAAGAGTCATCCAAAAAGTCCTCCCAGACCAGAGAGGAACCGGTAATCTTTTTGGTACCAAAAAAGACAGGGGGCTGAAGACCAATTTTTGATCTCAGCAGACTGAACAAATCAATTTGGCACAGCAAGTTCTGGATGGTCACGGTTCAGTCCATTCTATCCAACAGGAATGCCTCATCCGCACAGTCACATTCTCAAGCTGACCGCTTGATATCTCCAGTTCTGTTGATAGCCAGACAACCTATGCTGTCTTCACCAGTGCATCACATTCTACTATCCTCTCATAAACCGTCTTCATGGAAGCTGTGTAAAAGTAAATGGAGAAGAGTCATACACTGAACACAACAAAACAATGTAGATCACTTTTCTGCTCCTGTCCACAGTATTCCAGAATTTTTAACACAGTTTAATGAGGGAGCAGCTTACTGTACAGTTAAAGTGCAGCTAGCTGCCATTTCTAATTTTCACATTGGATTTGATGGTTCTTTTGTCGCTTCACATAAGCTCTGCAAAGCTTTCTTGAGAGGAACTCTCTTACTCAAGCCCTCCTATAAAGATCCTTCACCACCTTGGGATCTAAATTTGGTATTACAAAAATTATACAGCCTCCTTTCAAACCAGGGGCTACCTCTCAATTCAAATTTCCCTCTTCTCTCTTGGAAAACTTTATTCTTGGTAGCCATCACATCTACAAGAAGAATATCAGAGATTCAGGGTTTAATCATTCTAGCCGGCATATCTGTTTTTTCATAAAGACAGGATTACTTTGCGTACTAACCCATCCTTTCTGCCAAAGATAGTTTTATAGAACACCATCAACCAGACTTAATTTACTGGTTTTCTTCCCAAACTTAACAGTAAATGTGAGTATTTGTTACATTTGTTAAAAGGTCACAACAATTCTGTTTTTAACTTCATAGAACAAATGACATAAGAAAAGAAAGTCAACTGTTTGTCTCCTTTTCAGAGTCTGTATTGGGCCATCTGGAGACCAAGGTTACTTTGACCAAATGGATTACCAAGTGCACATCTTTTATTTACAAGAGACAAAGCTTAGAGCTATCTAAAACAGTTTTGGGCTCATTCCATTAGAGTCATAGCGACCTCTTCAGTCTTTCAGTCCAGAGTGTCCATGGATGATATTTGTGCAGCAGCCACATTATTACTCATTACAAATTGGATTTGGTCTGCAGGAGTAGGCCCTCCTTTGGTTCAATGGTTCTGAAAAATATCCTTCCATAAGGCCACCCAGGAAAAAGGTAGCTGGGGGACTCTGTCCCATATGTTGAGGATAAAATGAAAATGGACAACATCAGATAAAATAGTTATGTGCTCACCATAACGTTGTGTGTTGTCCATTTTCATTTTTTCCTCAACAACCCACCCTCCATCCCTCTGTCCCTTCCTCTCTTAAAAGAGTGAGTTGACCTAAATTTGACAATTGGATAGTCTCAAATACTAGAAATGGTCTTTCCCTTGTCCAAGTTGTTTGTCTAATCTATTATGTTTCTATTTTTGCCAGAAAACAAGATCTGAGGTTATTGGGGATAGATGCGTTATGGGTAGGATAGAGAGCTCGAGAGCTTTTTGATTTCCACAAGCTATTGCAACGGCTGAGTGGGATCTGAGGGATTGGATCCAAAACCATATGTTGAAGCAAAAAATAAATTGGACAACACAGATGGAACATTATGGTGAGTACATAACTGTTTTTTTTCCTAATCCACCATTGGATCGGGATTTAGTGTTTGGCCCCTCTCTTGAAGAGATAATCAAAATGTGTGATGAAAGAGGCAAGCTGATCTAAGAGATGATCAAAAAGTGTGATGAAAGAGGCAAGCTGATCTAAGGAATCTATAAGATTGTTCAGCCCTCCTTTTTCAAAATTTCCAAGGGATTTTTTTATTTCCTCATCCAGTTTTGCTAAAAGCAAGAATAAACCGTCTTAACAAAATACAGGTAAACAGAAGTTTAAGAAGAAATTGCAAGAAGGTTCCAAAAAGAAATCTGAAACCTCCCAAAACCAAGGACAGTCCAAAAAAATTGAATGAGTATTTGGGACCTTGTGACCACTTCCTCCCTGGCCCCAGAAAGTCTGAATTTTATTTTTATGTCTTTGGCAGCAGATAGTTTCAGACAGATGAGTTATGAAAATCATTCATCAAAGTTACAGATGGCACTGGGAGGAAATTCTTCCTTTCCATGTCGTCATTTCTCATCCTCCAGATCAGACACTTTTGTTTCCACCAGTGGTTCATCATATACTGTCCAAGGAGTGATTGAAATAGTTCCTCATTTCCAGGTGTGGAAGGGTTTTTATTCAAGGATGTTCATAGTGCAAAAAGAAAGAAAATGCTAGGAGACCTGCACCCACAAAGGGCCACACACACAGAACCACATATGCATAGTTGCTCACATGTAACTTACCTAAACGTCAAAGGCCTCTCAAGCGCAGTCCTCAGAAACACACAAACAAGACGATTCCCATCACAACACATAAAGCCACATCTCATTGTGTCTCAGCTACCAAGCCCATAAGGCAAAGCACTCCAAACTCAACATTCTGGTCATAGGAGTCTCCATTGTGAGACACAATGATGTCCCTCTTATCAGGCTGGATAAGGAGAAGGTTACAGTTAGTTGCCTGTCAGGGGCCAGGATCCACCAGGTCATGCAAGCACTCCTGATACTTACCCCCTAAATACCAGAATGACTCAGTCATAGTCCATGTGGGCATGAATGACCTGAGAGTTACCTCCTTGGACTATATGAAGAGAGACATGATTTAGCTCCCAGAATGTGTCACAGGCAGGTATGAGCCTAGAACTGGGTAGCATTCTACCATCTCCAAGGATGGTGCCACAGTACCAGCATAAAATGATCAACTTTTACACATGGCTTCGCTATTGGTGTCATTCCAAAGTAGTCCAATACTTGTCAGCCTGGGAGGACATGGTTAACAGGCACTCTGCTTTGCCAGGAATGGTCTTTGCCTGTCACCTCTGGGCTTTTGGATAATGGCCAAAACATTATTCCCCCATAGTGCCTTTTTTAGGTATTGACAAACAGACAAACCTTCCAACATAACAAGTGCTACTCAGTATAAGCTAAAGGTATTACTGCTTAATGCTTGGAATCTTAGTAAGATACTGCACTCCCTAGAAGCTCTTCTTACCCTGGAGAATGCTGACATCTGTGCAGTTACTGTAACATGGGTGAAAACATTGAAAACACTCTGGAAGTGCATGGCTATAACACCTTTCATACGTTCAGACCACTCACTGAACAAGAAAGAGCAAAAGGAAGAGGTGTATCTGTCTACATAAAGGATAAGCACACCTCAAGGCTGGTCAAACAATATGACATGCTTGAGCTACTCCATGTCCAACTAACCATGGGAAGAATCCATTACCATATTCTTGCTATCTACAGGTCCCCCACCACGAACCAGGAAACCCATGTATCATACCTGAAGTGACTAGAATCACTCACCATCCAGCCTAATAACATAATCATTAGTGGTTTTAACTACACCTTCATTAATTGAGAGGCATGCATGACCACTAACATGCAGGCCCAAAGATTTCTTGACTTTGAAAATTCAGATGCCCTGGAGCAGCTAGTCTGCACTCCCACTAGGGGAACAAATATCCTAGATCTGGTACTCACAAATATGAGAGAGTGTTGCACCCCCTCCCCCAATGTGTGATGTCCTCACTGGTAACATAGCAAAGCAGACTCCCTTGAAATAAAGGTAAAATTAGTCCCCCCACCTAAACCCAAAAACTTTGAGAACTTCTCTACAGTAAGGGGTAGCACAGCTAGTTTCCAAAGCTCCTCCAAATGCAGAAAACACAGACCTATGTGGAGGCATACAGAAAAACCCTGTATGACCATATAAACTGCATAGAAACAGCAGTACCAGACTAAAATAAACCAAGGTCAAACTGCAAAAATAATCCACCCTGTTGGACCCTGGTATTAATAGGTTTTACAACAAAAGAAAGAAAATCCTGTTGAGGTAATAGGGAATGTGCACAACAGAGCAAAAATTCCCTTATCGGTCTAAACAAGTGAATCAGGGAACTAGTCAAGTCTCTGAAAGCAGACTTTGAGGAAAAAACAGCCTCCAAAGATAAGGTTAACGCAAGGCATTTTTCAGTTATGTCCGCAATCTTAACGGCACACCCAACAATGTGGCAACTTGTAGATGGCATCACCTATACCCAGCCAGAAGATACACAGATCTGCTGGCTAACGAATGTGGCTCAAATTTCACCTCCCCATCACCCCCTGTTCTCCCCCAAGAAATACCCTCTACCATTCCACTGCCAATTGCCACTGCACTCTCTAAAGCTAAAACCACTGCTTCAGTGGGGCCTGACAGTATACTAGGTTGTATCTTAAAGGACAAGAACAGATTCTGTTATTAAATGCTCAACTTCTATGTCCTTTTTCTCCCTATTTACAGTCCCTGCTATGAATAAATAACAATACAGCATTTAAAATATTTTAAATTAACAGTTTCTCCCCACTAGAACAGTACCTTACTGTACTGTGGTAGTTTCACATTCAAAAAAACTTTTATCCCACCCTGTAAAAGCTAGTTGCAGTCTCCAATTCATTGATGTCATCAAGGCCAGTGAATGCAGGTAGTTTTCTGTCCATTTCCCTCCCCAAACTGGCATCATCACAACCGTCGTAAAAACCCACCCATGCTGTGGTGCCACAGCTCCCTGGTCCTTCCCCTACCCATACAGAAAGTAAAGGCTAGAACAAGGAAACAGTACATGAGTCAAGGCTCCAACTATGAGCTCTTGATCACAGCAAGTAACAGCTCAAATTACTCTTAGCACTTTGACAGTTAGGGAAGTTAGGTGTGAAAGGGATGGGAGATGAGTCAAAAGTAGTACAATTCAGGCTTCACAAAAGACTACAGTTTAGCAATTCTAAAAAGAACCAGCAGTAAAAAACAATTTGAAAGCCTGTTCTGTGGCATTTGCATTGTATGTGTTTTAAGTAGCCATCGAACGGCATGAAATGTTACTTACAACTGGCTAAAAGACAGTGGTGTGTGCATGTAAAATCAATGCATTGACAAGACCTTTAGGAAGAAAGAGGCCTGCGTGGTGTAATTTTTTTACAGACAAGCACTGCATAGTGGGTTACCTAGAGGTATCAGGATCATTTCAAGATGCTAGACCCCATGAGGTTAGACTCAGAAATTACATATAAAAATGTTTAAAAACCTGTAAATAGTCCCAGAGTGGCATTAAAATGTAGAAAACACTAAACTATGATGAAATAAACATATTTTTTGAGTCTGTGGTTGCAGTTCTCCTTTAAACAACTTAAATCAGGACTTATCTGACCCATTAGGATCTCTAATCACAGCCTCCGGACTGGCTTTGTCCCGATAGAGTGGAGGACAGCAACAGTCATCCCTCTGCCTAAAGGGAGACCATCTACTGACTCAGGAAAGCCTAAAGGGAGACCATCTACTGACTCAGGAAATTAAAGACCCATAAGTTTGACTAGTCTTATATGCAAGGCCTTGGAAGGATTAATCACAGGCCAGGTAAATAATGACACAGGAGACCTCCAAACACTGGACCCAACCCAATCTGGCTTTAAGGGCAGGTTATGCCTACTGAATCTGTTGGATTTTTTTTGAGAAAGTCTCTAAGACCACAGATGAGGATAAATTTACCACCTACCTCAACCTGGCCAAGGTATTTGACACAATTCCCCATTCAGGTATTATAAATAAACTCACAAAGCTGGGCATAAATCCCTGTGTCACCAGATAGATAACCAGTTGTCTCATAGACTAGGCACGTGTGGTTAAAGTGGGTGAATCCATATCCAGCAAGAGGCCAGTTTCTAGTGATGTGCCACAAGGTTCAGTGTTCTTTGAAGTCAAGACAAATGTGGAAGGCCTGTAGATGACAGTTTCCCAATGACTACAAGCTGGGAGCAATCATTGAATTCCCTAATGATGTAGATATCCTTCAGGAGGGTCTAGATCAGACAAATGATTGGTGCCAGAACCATGGCCTAAAACTGAATGAGAAAAAATGCATTGTTATACATTTTGGGAAGTCAAATACCCCTGCAAATTACAACATCAATAGCATACCCCTAAGAGTAGACTCAGAGGTGAGAACTCTTGGTACACATATTGATAGTAGCATGAATTTTGACCGGTGTGTGTCCATAATGGTGAAGAAGTCCTTCCGTGTGGTACAACTTAAAAGTAAAGATATGGCATCCAGATCCAAGGAAATTATAGCCATGCTGTACTCAGCCCTCATTAGACTAATAGTCAAGTACAGTGCACCATTTGGCATGTACTTGACTAGGCACTTACAGCAGCTGGTGCAACCTCAGAGGATTTTCATAAAGAAAATGCAGGATGTAAACAACACGTCCTATGCAGATAGACTAAATGCCCTAGCCCTTTACTCTGTCTCCTGCTAACTGTTAAGGGGTAACCTATGCCTGACCTACAAGGCACTCATAAATCCAGCCCTGATGGGGCTGCTCCATATCCGTAAGTCAAACAGTACAATGGTCACCTGATCTGGGTATCTTAGCTTAGCGATTTAAACACAACATGCGGAAAAGACAGATACGTGTCTCAGATTGTTCCTTTTTGGAACAGGTTTCCTATTCACATTAAGCAGAGACTTTGTTGCTCTTCAAATGCAGTTTGAATCAGTAGATGGGGAATCACAAATTCACACCTGGGGTAGCACCTACGTCCCTTATGGACAGGGAGAATCTGTAAGACACCCAAGGTATAAGCACAAATCCATGCCATCCACTTGTCCCTAGGGGCCATATATTGAGTAAAATCGGATTATATTGGCAAGGCTTGTAAAGGCCCTTAAGCTGTTAGCCTACTAATTTCCTATGACCCTATAAACCAGTTCCGGTTCTTTTCTTTCCTAAACCTGTTTGTGATAGTAACCAAATTCCAACCTGTTATCTAATGTTCCTATTTGAAGTTACCTGGTAAAACTAGACATAAAAGATGCTTATCACATCCCTATTCATCCAGACTTTAGACATTTCTTAAGGTTTTATGCATTTGGATCACATTATCAGTTCTTTGCCTTTCCCTTTAGACTATGCACTGCGACAAGTGTGTTCACAGTGTCTAGTTGCAGTTATAGCTTATTGCAGGATACAGGGTGTCCACATTTTTCCATATTTAGATGACTTGTTTATCTTTGTGGAGTCTTTTTTTCAAAGTGTCACAAATTTCTCTGTTGAGTGAGAGAGGTTCTTACACAAGAGAACATTCAAAATATTTTTGTTGACTCCTTCACACAGATATGTGTTCCTGGGATGTCAGCTAGACAGCTTAGTTCAAGGAGGGTTTTTTTCCCCACGGGAAAAATAGATCTACATCTAGATCTATTTCTAAGGTTTTCCACCTTGGTCACTGCAAGTGAATACCTCGGGATTTGGGGTATCATGGCACATATGATTCTCATGATACACCTGACAAGACTCGACATGAGAAAGACACAGTGCTATCTGAAATCTCTTTGGTCCCAATACCAACACCTTTTATTTTTTCAAATCCCAGTGCTGGGGTTTATCAGAAGAGAAATACTTTGGTTGAGACAACGTATACCTTTAAATCCAGGTCTCCCTTTCTCCCTTGCTGCTCCAAAGCAGGCATTCACCAACATATGCCTTGGACTTTGCTTGGGGAGCAATTTCAGGAGGGATAAAAATGCAAGGAGTGTGCGCAGACACAAGCACATAAATATCAAGGAGACGTTAATCAAGGCACTCAACTCTCTGAACTGTCTTTGGTTCTCGGGACCTCTTCAAGTGGTTTCAAACAATACCACAGCCATGTGAAGCGTTAACAAGCAAGAGGTAACCAGGTTGTACGCCCTTTGCCGACTAGCCATGTTAGCTTGGGATATAGCTTTCACAGCACAGTCTCGCTCTGCAGGAATTCTACATTCTGTGAGAGCAATATTGTGTGTCAGACAAGCTTAGCAGGATGAGGGCAGACCCTCACACTTCGAAAGTAGATCAGAGGGTCTACCAGGATTTGATCCATCTGTCTGAGTTCATCAAATAGACATGTTTACCTTCTCTCTGAAAAATCATCTGACAAGATTCAACTCCAGGACTCCATGCAAGAAGGCTTGGAAGACAGATGGTGTTTCTTCTCCTTGGACAGGGATGTTCCTATATGCTTTTCCACCAATATCCAGGGTATTTCTGAAAATTCAGAGGGAATCCCCAAAGATCATTGCGGTGACTCCCTTCTGGCCAAAGTGACAGTGGTTCTCTCTTCTTTCAGAAATGGCTAGGAGCATTTACCACAAGGTTCCTTGCAGACTGGATCTTCTCACATAAATGCAGGGGTGTTTGATTCTCCCCAGCATCAGTCAACTTCATTTGACTGTCTGGATGATAGGGTCTTAATTCCTTTTAGGCACCCTTTTACTGAGGATGTGCAGTAGGTACTAATGGAGGCAAAAAAGCCTTCTACTAGAAGATCACATATTAACAAATGGAAAAGGTTTTCTAGTGGGTGCCAACCACATCACCACCACCCATTCAGGGCTAGTTGTTCTCTGGTTTTACATTGTTTGTGTGTTACTATCCTGTCGCCTTTCTTATTCTACAATCAGGGTTCATTTATCAGCCATTTCAGCATGTCTGGCCATGGATCCTCCTCTTTCAGTGCAATCTGATATCAGAATGATTTTTTAAGGGGGGGGGTTGCATAAGAAGCCTCCAAGAAAACTGGTAGCCCTTTCATTGGGATCTTAATTTTGTGTTAGAGAAGCTAACACTTTCTTTATTTGAACTAGTTAATCTGGCTGACTTCAGGTTCTTAACAAAGAAGACAGTTTTACTGATTGCTCTGACCTCTACAAGAAGGGTGACTGAGTTGCAAAGTGTTATGGTGAGTCAACTCTACTTCACTTTCCATAGAGACAGGGTTTCTTGTGGTATCCAAGTTTACTTTAAGCCAAACTATCTATCTCCCCATTTTCTTTCTGAACCTAAAAACGAGGGAGAAAAGATGCTCCATACCTTTTATCTCCATACACAACTTGGGTACAATCTTGACAGAAATAAATCTTTCAGATCTTCGGATCATTCGTTCATTTCTTGTGAAGATAAGAAGGGACAGCCTGTGTCAGAACAGATTTTTTCCAAATGGTTGTCTAAGGCTGTTACCTTTTGCTATACTCAACATGACAAAAATTTTCTAGGCAAGGTCAAGGCTTACTCTTCCAGGGCCTTGGCTTCATCTGTGGCTTTTTGGAAAGAGTTGTATTCTAGAAGTATTCTAGAAGCTGATACTTTGTCCTCTGTGCATAATTTTACAAAGCACTATAAGCTGGATTCCTTCTCTAAGTCCAAATCAGGATTTTCTAGAACCATTCTGTAGGAGCTGCTGGACTCTTCTCCTTCCGCCTGCCAAATGTAGTTAGCTGGGGTAATCTACCCATGTAGCTAAGGCTATTGCAGCAGTGATCAGTACAATGAACATAGTACAGTTGTTTAAGTAAACTTACCATAACTGTAGATATTTGAATGATCGCTGCTGCAGTGCCACTTCCTCCTGCCATTCCCCTTATTTTTTTGTGTGCTTTGTATGCCAGAGTCTGGACATTCATTTTTTTGTATTTCCTAGCTTTGTCCTTACAGGATTCTGCATCCCTGTCTCAGTCGAAAGAAAAGCTCTGAAAGGCTTTGTGCCCAAACTTGTCTTTTAATCAACTCAGCTTGAGCTGTCTGACAATTTGGGCATGTGGAAGGTGTTCTGAAGCTTTGGAAGCTGGCTGGCTGTTATATCTTTGGCGATATAACCCATATAGCTCAGACTCCTGCAGCATCGATCATTTAAACATCCACTGTTATGTTAAGCTTACTTAGACAGCTGTACTATCTGGCTTCATATAGACCCATTTTGATTTTAAGTCATGATTGTAGTGTTTGTCCTTATTAGCTAAGAGAATGGCAGCGATGTTAACGCAGTTGATAAATATGGATTGATGTGTTTTTGTGGAACAGAGGAAAGGATTTGATAACCTTAATGTAACGGTGATGATCCAGAAGAGCATGCAAGAAAATACTGGCTTTGTTGTTGAATCTTGATGCCGAGAAAGCATTCGATAGAGTTGTCTGGGATATTATGAGTAGGGCACAATCAGGGCCGGTGCTGGTATTTTGGGGGCCACCAGCAAGTTTCAAGTTGGGGGCACTACCCAGGAGAATATAAAATGTGTGACCATATTGCCATCACACCTCCTTCCCTATCAAGCTCATGCAGGACCATTTAACAATCACTGTGTAGTATTATTACATTCAGACCATTAAAAAGACATGAAATGTCAAGGTACACACTGGCTGGCATTTAGTACCAATGTTACATTATGACAAGCCCCTGTACCACAGTAAGGTAGTCACTCACAATGGTACACACACACACTGACTGGGACTGCGCAGTGGTGCAGCAGTTAACTTTGTCACCCCCCCCCAGCAAGAGGTTCTCTGGTTCAATTCTCAGCTGGGGTGCCTTCTGTGTGGAGTCTGCATGTCCTCCCTGCATTCGTGTGGTTTCCTCCCACATTCCAAAGACATGCTTTTGTAGCATTTCTCCGTGGGCCTCTGCTAAAAATAGGCTCTGTCCTAGTCGGAATTTCCCGGTCAACAAATGTTAAATAATTAAATTTAGTACCAATAAATTATGACAAGCCCCTGTACCACAGCAAGGTAGCCACACACAGAGGTTCACACACTGGCTGGCATTTAACACTAATGTTACATTACGACAAGCCCCTGTACCACAGCAAGGTAGCCACTCACAAATACACACACACACACACACACACACACACACACACTGACTGGCATTTAGTAGTAATGTTGTTACATTATGGCAAGCCTCTGTACAGTATCAAGGTAGCCAGTCCCACAGAGGTACACAGAGACACCCACACAGGCTCCCTCACACAGGACAGAGACATGAGGCAGACAGTTACACAGACTTGCAGACAGGACATAGACACCCCCACATGATGGACAGCACTACAGTAAGACTGAACATTAAGAATTTAAATTACCGGGCTTATGAACTAATAATGATGCTAGAATAAGATTTTGCAGTAGCATGCGTTGTGTGACCCCACATTTTTGAAGAACAGACCAAAACTAACAAGCATCTGGACATTGTGCAACATTCTCACAGCCCCTACCAACCTCCTAACCTCTCAGCATAATTCCAAAGCTGAAAATAACTGCAGAACAAAGGTGTAACATCAAGGATAGTTACAAACATTGCTATGATAAACTTAGAAAGATATTAGAATAACAGGGCTTGCATTAGCATTCATTACAAAAATCAGTACATTCTGCAGAACTCTCATAGTCCCCCCAAAAGTCTCAGCACAATTCTAGAGGAGGTACAAAAAAAAAAAAAAAAAGACAAGGACGTAACATTAGGGGGTTTAAAACATTGTGGTTATGAAAACTAATAAAGATGGTAGGATGGTAGAATAACAGATTTTTCCATTAGCATGCATTGTGTGAATTCACATTTTTGATGACTAACAGACCAAAAATACAGGTCAAACATCTAAACATTTTGCAACATTCTCACAGCCCCTACCCCTCTCGTCTAACCTCACAGCTTAACAATTCCAGACAAAGCCCAAAAGAAAAAAGAAAAAAAGAAAATGCAAAACAAAGGCATAACATCAGGGATAGTTTGAAACTTTGCTATGATCAACTTCAATAGTAGAACAGGGGTTGCACTGGCACGCATTAAGACATCAGTAAATTCTGCAGAATTGTCACAGCTCTTACCCCCCCGGTATCTCAGGACAATAAATCTGGATGAAGTGAAAGTAAAATAAAAACACAAAGGCATAACATAAAAAACAGTGTGCTTATCAGCAAATATAGATGCTGGAATAACAGATTATGTAGTAAAATGCATTGCGTACCCCACATGTTTTAATGAAAATAGATAAATGCCAAGCAAACATCTGAATATTGCACAACATTCTCACAGACTGTAACCTCCCCCCTACCAACCTGTCAGCACAATAACTCTAGACAAAGCAAAAAATTATAGAGCAAAGGCATACCATCAGGGATAGTTGTAAATGCTGCCGGTGTACACAATACTAGTATAACAGGGTTTGCATTAGTATACATTAAAACAGCAGCTGTACATTCTGCAACATTCTCACAGCCACTAACTCCCCTCCCAACCCCTCAGCACAATAATTCTGGGCAGAGCAAAGACATTATCATAGAACAAAAGTGTAGCATCAGGGATAGTTGTAGACATTGCCGGTATACATAAAACAAACTAGCAGAACAGGGTTTGCATTGGTATACATTAAAACATCTGTATATTCTGCAGCATTCTCACAGCTACTATCCCCCCCACTACCAATATTTCAGCACAATTGTACACAAAACAAAAATGCAATATTGAATACTCTTATGCAAGGCTAGATAAAAAAAAAACTACATCAAATCAGGACATTAATTACAAACAAGCCTTCCTTCCTCAGTCTCTTAGCAGAAGAATTCTGGACAAAGATAAAATAAAACTGTTACAACCACAGCCCCTCACCCCCCCCAACACACAAATCATCTAAGTGTAACAACTCTGCAGAAAAAATGTTATACAGTCCTCTCCCTAGGTTTCCTCCCCCCCAGCAAAAAATAAAGTTAAAAATAAACCCAGCAACTTACCTTTTCTGCAGTTGATAGAAGGCTGCTACTAATCCTCTGCTTGCTTCTACTACACACAGACCAGACCTGTTCAGCCCTTTTAAATTGCCCTCAAAAGAACAGTTTTTCAGATCTTTTAGAAATTGCCCTTACAAGGTCAGTTAAAATAGAGCTGCTTTGCTGGTCCCAATGTCGTTCCAGCAAAAATTGCATTCTCCATCCATCCTCACAGCATACCTCTCAACATCTTAGCATGAAAAATCTGGACAAAGCCAAAAATAATAGGGGTACAAAGGCTTAAAAATAGGGACACTTTTTGAATATTGCTTATATAAACTTACAAACTTGCTTTCAGACTTTGCTTTAGCATACATTTTTTGAAGGATATAAAGTCTAAAACTTAAATGTATCTGCTATTTTTTAGGTCTTCAGTACTCATTACTGTATAAGAAAACCACAAATTTTATGAAGAACAAACCAAAAATATAAAGCAAAAATCTGGATATTCTTAAAAATCTGGGCAGTTCAGATATTTGCCTAATGTCAACAATAAAAAGAACTGACCCAACAGACCACCAATCAGGAAGCTAGAACTTACTTCTTGATTGGTACAGCCAATTAGGTCCATTGCTTCACTGAAGCGGACCTGATTGAGAGCAGCTAACAAGTAAAGCAAGGGACCTGATTGGCTGCAGCGATCAAGGAAGCAAGTTCTTTCAGGGAAAAAAAAAAGCGGAATTGCGCAACGGCGCTGCCGAATGAACGAGCGATTTTGAAACCCGTGGCTGCTTCATATGGGGGCCCTCGTACGTGGGGAGATAATCGGGGGCTCCCCGCGGCTGCGGGTTTGGCAGGTGCCTAACGCCGGCTATGGGCACAATGATAGTTCTGTTCCCCAATACAGTAATAGGGTTAATAAGAAAAATATATGAAGAGTTGGAGGCAAGAATTATGGTGGAAGAATTTCTCTCTGATGTACTTGGTTTGAATAGAGGAACCAGAAGGAATGTCGTCTTTCCCTTTTCGTGTTTGATTTATATTTAAAGTCATTAACAAGTAAAATAAGGGATGTACAAATTCAAGAATATAACTGCTGTGGTAATCAAGAAACGTTAGTCTTACTTGGAGATATTATTTTGTATTTGATAAATCCAGAAAAGGGCTACTTCTTGTGGAACTTTTTGAGATAGTTCCAAGACTTTTTAGAATATAAAATAAACAAAGATTAAATAAAAGCCATAGCAGTAAACTATGCTCATGTGCATGAGCTGGTTCAGGTGAAGTGTTAAAAAGGATTCTGTTTTGGGAGCCAAGGATATGTGGGAAAAGATTAAACAGAAAATAGATAAAACTTAAGAAAATGGAATCAATTGATTATTGATAGTAAGGCATAATCAATTAAATTTTTAGTCCTTTAAGTCCTGCAAATGGTCAGGCATGTTTTTTTCCAACTGGAGTAGTTGTGGATGTCAGAGTTAAAGGAATTTATTTGGGTGAGAAAGAAATCGAGTTACGTGAGAAAGCTGATTTTCTGCATAGAACAATATGGGTTTGGTTTACCCGATTTGAAGAGGTACTTGACAGCTATGTAGTTAAGGCTCATATTTGTAACTCGCGCAGCTTGTTAAAAATCAGAGTGAAAAATGATGGTGATTAAATCTGTGAAAGTGAAGTCTAAAGAAAGAGAGAATACATTTTTGGAATGCATGTCCATAAGGAGATGCTAGACTTTTGGAATGCAAGTTCTTATGGAGTGTAGTAACAACTATACAGAAGATTATGTGCAGAAAGTATTCTAAGAACTAAAACCACGAAAATGTAAAACCACGGTCAGCTTCCCTCACTGTCACCAAGACCAAACACACAAAATGTAGAAGCTAAGAAGAATAAGGATCAGTCGTATCCAATTTACTGTCTGTATTATACAGACAGTAAATTGGATACGACTGATCCTTATTCTTCTTAGCTTCTACATTCTAAGAACTAAACCAGCATAGGAATGAAGAAAAAAGATTTTACCAATAGAGATATCTATGAGTTAGGGTATAGAAGATAAGGAAGAGGGGGTGTAATTTACTGGAGGAAACTAGCAGGGGAACAAAGGTTTTGAGAGCAAATAACTGGGTTTAAAAGTAATTATGTAGGAAGAGGCTACCCAGGAGTTTGGACTTCAGGTTAGACATAGTCTTCCCTGTCTGGGACTGATAACAGAGTTTAGGCAAAGAGAAAGGGCTTAGGATGTGCTAAGTGAAAGACCAGCACTGTTAAGAGTTTTTGAGTCTAGAAAAGAAGATGCTTTAAAAAGGGCTGATTAGTAGAGCATATAAAATATTGCATGGCAGCTCTAAAAATCAGTCACAGGAGGTTAGAACAGATCAAGAAAAGAGAATTAGAAAGGCAGATTACATAAGAACAATGAGAAGAAATATGTAGCGATACCAAGTAGGCAGCAGATTCCAGAAGGTTTAGGATATTTGCCTGTAAGTGTTTCCATAGCTATTTCTATACCCCAAGTAGACTTCAGACTTCAGTTATGTATACAAGCCACTTATAAGCAGGCACTGTAATCCTTTTTGCCAAACAAGAGAAAATGAGTCTTTCATAATGAATTTCAGAAAATATGAGCCCCATAAAAGTAAGCAAAAGCCTGTAATATTACATGTGATACAAGCATTGATAAGGACAAGTCATTAGAAAAAGTTGTTTAATAAAGATTTCATAATTTGCTTCAAGGAATATGAGCCCCACAAAGGCGCACACAACCTCTTGTTTTACATGTGATACAAAACAGGCTAACAAAGTCCAGTGATACCCTCATAAAAGCAATCATTTTCAATTATCAAACTGTAAACTCCTCTACAGACTACTCTATTAGATGGAGATGATGAAGCTCCAGCAAACGTGTTTTCTTAAATGTAGCCTGGCTATCCCTGACTCAAGACAAAATGGGTACAGTCTATCATTTCCAAGGCTATTCTATCCCCTTTCTTTTCCAGAACAATCAAAAAAAAATCCCCAGATGTTACAGATCAGAGAACTCCTTTTCAACAACAAACAGAATCAAATTTTTCAAACAACAACAGAAAAGCCAGGTTATTATAGCTGAGCTAAAGGACCTATACATGGCTGCCATACCTATGACATTCCTCCCATTGGATGCCCTTTATCCTTCAATGGATGCAATGCCTTCCAATAGTCATACCAGCAACCAATGATCACCCAGACGCAGATCATCACTCATGTGAAATCATCTCATGTGGTGGATGTCTTGTGGACCATTCACACTTTCATTTCTCATTATAAGTTGGATTTAGCTTCTAGGCATAGAGCTAACTTGGTTCCACTGTTCTCAGGGTCTGTTCTGTTAGGCCACTACCTCAACAAGGTGCTAGGACGTCATCCCATCCAGCAAGAATAGATAGATAGACAACTTTAACAACATATAGTTTCTTACCATAACCAACTCTCGAAGCTTAGAGTGGCCGAGTGGGGGGTCGGTCCCGCACATCCAGCAAGAAGAGAGAAAGAAGAAGAGAAAGAAAACAAAACGTTGGGGTAAGATAGAAACTTCTATTTCTGTAGTGATAGCTCATAGTTTATCATTTTATTGTTTGTTAAAAATAAAAATAGAAACCTTTTAACTAAGAATGAGGTTCCACAGGCTGTTGAGCTGGTAAACTCTTACAGGTCTTTCAAGTATATTCAAATAAGGGAGTAACCTCAAAGCTTTGTGATTGACTCCTTGTTTTTCATGTACAGCACAAACCAAGTGTGGTCAGCACCAGTGTCTTCTTCTTTCAGCTTTTCCCGGTTAGGGGTCGCCACAGCGGATCACCTGTCCGCTCATGATTGGCAGTGGAGTTTTACAGTGTCGAGTTGCCAGCCCGGCGCCCAACCTTCCACAGAAGGCACACACACACGCACTCACACCTAGGGCCTATTTAGATTGTACAATCCACCTGCAGCATGTCTTTGGGATGTGGGAGGAAACCGGAGCACCCGGAGGAAACCCACATGACCACAAGGAGGACATGCAGAACTCCGCACAGAAGACACCCCAGCCGAGGATTGAACCAGAGAACCTCTTGCTGTGAGGCGACAGTGCTAATCACTGCACCACCGTGGCCGCCTGTGGTCAGCACCAGTGTACTCACAGTAAATCAGAAAGCCAAAAATTCCATTTCCGTAAAATAAACTTGCGATAATTTATTGAATTAAGTGCTTTCATCCACACTAAATGAATGGACTTCATTAGAATTTAAAGTATTAAAAATGGCTGTTTAAATGTAGTTCAAACAAACTTTAAACCAATCATTTTCCAACAACTAATAAACTTAATTAAAAGCTTCTTTTAAGTACAGAGTAAACAAAGTATTTAAATAGTACAATAAAATAACTTTGACAGTGAAAAATAACAACATGCATAAAACACCACTTAAAAGCCACATTTAAAAATGATTTTTAATTATAACTTGGCAGCACGTAACTTTAGTACACTACTTATAGAAACGGCATTGTTTAAACCTGGTGGTGTACTGGCATCCAATCTAATTTGCCAATAGAGTTCTCTATATTTGAGTTTGTGTTCGCAGGGACCACCTGTGGGATTCATGGGGACCTTTTCATGCACAAAAAAAATAAAATCATTTGTTGTTGTTTCTCACTGATTTATGTTTAAATAATCTGTTATTGGTATTAGAGTTCTTAATGTCATAATTATGTTCATAAATTCTCTTTTTCAATGCACATTCTGTCTTGCCAACATAATATGCATGACAAGAATCACAGAATGCCAAATACACCACACCTGTAGTGTTACAATTAACTCAAGTCATTTATCTTAAACTTGGTACTAACTGTTTTAAACCTAGTGGTCTGCCCCTCAAATATAAATTTACACTGAGGGCAAAAACGTTCTCATCCCGCTATTTAATCTATTACATGTATTATTTTTGTTGTTTTAGCCCAGTTTTTCTTTACTAGTCAAGTGCATTTTTTTTTAAATAAAACATGGATAACCTCCACATACATTTCTGCATGGCTCATCATACTTAATACATTTACAGTTATTTTTCAAAACATGCTTCACTTGATTACTTCCAACCCCATATTTAATTGCCATGGTAAGTTCATAATTATCAAAATCTGATTTACCATAATTTTTCTTAGTCACTTCACCCTGGTTCACAATGTCATTGCCTGAAAGAGGAAAATGTATTATTTTTCCTGTTTGAATCACCTCATTGCTTATTTCTTTTAACATCTTCAAGGGGTAACCTCTTTCGAGGAACATTGTGACTAAATTATCAATTTCCATCAGAAACTGGTCATCACTGGATACCAGTGACATTTTTTCCTCTTTTAGGCAATGATACCTTTACCTTTAAGAAGCTTTTAATTAGTACCTGATAGTATCAATTTTCATTCTATCCTCAGCTGATGGGCTTGGATGTGACTCAGCTGTTACTAACGTTCGTGGCAACCAAGCACTTTCAAGCTTCCCCTTACCCATAATATACCAAGCCTAAGTTACCTCGGATGTCATTTGCTGCTTTCAGCGAAAGACGTGCTTCCCTTAACTCTTTGAGAGCTTGTCAGATAAGTTTATTATTGCATATTTTGTAGTCTAATTTCTCTTGTATTCTTAAAGTTTTTGTATTCCCCTTACCTATCATACAATTAGTACCTACTATACTATTGTAGTTGGTACTTCTTTCCCTTTTTTTTGACTTTAGTACTCGGCGTACCTCTTAGATAATATAGCTAGTATTTATCTTCTTTACACAGTTGGTGTAGCTTCCGCGGTGGCGCAGCAATGGCGTTGTTGCCTCACAGCAAGAAGTTCTCCCGTTCGATTCTCGGCTTGGGTTGGGAGTGCCTTCTGTGTGGAGTCTGCATGTCCTCCCCGCGGTCGAGTGGGCATTCGAAAGACATGCGTTGAATGGGCGTGCCTTCGTTGAAGGTTGGACGTCGGGCTGGCAACTCAACACCATAAAAAAACAACTGCCAATCATTAGTGGACCGGAGTTCCGCTGTCGACCCCTAACCGGGAAAAGCCGAAAGACAAACAAACACAGTTGGTGTAGCTTATTTTTCTACCATTGCTGGTAGTTCTTCCCTTTCTGCTTCTCTTTTAAAAAAAAAACATTATGTGTTCTTTCTTAAAAATTTTTATACCTTTAATATTGTTTATGGCGGAAAAAGGTCCCACAAGGTTTAAAAAATGTGTTAAGTGTGAGCATAAACTTCCTCTATCAGATGTGCCCACACTGTGTGTGTATTGTCTGGGACCACTTCATCTCCAGGAAGATTGCTCTGTTTGCCATGAGTTCAACTCTAGGGCTCTTGTATTTATAAACAAGCATATCTTAAAGGGCTTGTTACCCTCAGCCTTTGGAAAGGCTATATCTGGTGATCAATCTCCCAAAACAAAACAATCAAAAACTTTGTCTGTTAAACTTTCTACATCTTCCATGGTTTCAGAGCCATCTAAGAAAAGAGCCAAGAAGGCCCCAAACTCACCCTCAGATCCAAAAAAGAAAAAAATTGGTAGACCCGACTTCCTCGGATCCGAGGAAAAATGTATTGGATCTGACCACTTCCAGACCTACTGGTTCAGTCACCTACCCAGAACAAGATATTCACCTTCTGTGGATCCAGTGCCCTCAAGAGTACCCTCAGCTTTTTTGGACAGATCTATGTCCCCTTCTGTTGTTTCCACTCGTTCTTCTAGAAGTTTGACATAGGAAGATGTGGAAAGAGTGGTGCGGTAGATTCTGTCGACACAGGGTCAGATGGTTGTCTTACCAATTCCTAGCCCTTTGGGTCAGGAGGGCTGTTTTTCTACTGCACACCCTCTACAAGTTCCTCTTTGGACTCCTTGAGAGAGTCTTTTGATGCAAGCTTTTTGGCTCCATTGGGCTCGGATCTCAAGATAGTATTATCTTCTGATCCGAAGCTTACTCTGAGTGCTCCAGTTCCATTGGTTTTGGAGAGTTCTCCAAGCCGAAGCTTCCCTGTCAGATATGGGGTGTTGGAGTCTGAAGCTGTCGGAGCCGTATTTGCACCTCGGTGTGTCAGCACTGGATACCTCGGCTCTGGCTTCAACCTCTGGGAGATTGCAGTCCAAAAGCTTGCCTTTTAGGATCTGAGGGTTCCCTTTCTCTGGAGTGGTTTGCCTTTGAGGCTGTGAAGAGGGTGTTCTTTGTCTCAGGAGAGTGGATGGTTCCAGCCCCCCTTAGATCCTAAGTCTTCTACCTTGATGTCTCTGTGCTCAGAGCCCCACCAGTCTTTGTCACAGGGGCAGCCAGTCCAAGACCCTAGGCTTCTCATCAGGGTATCTCGATTTCTTCTGACACTTCCCAGAGCATATCACTGAGGAGGTCCCTCAGGAGAAGACATGTAAGAGGAAGCGCTTGGACTCAGCAGAGAAATCTCTCACCAAAGATACAAACTTCGATGAAGGTGAAGGGTCTCCACAGTCACCTCCTGAAGATGCTTCATTTGAAGATGCTTCATTTGGAGACATCCTTGAGATCCTTAAGCAGAGAGGTGACTGGACTTACACCAACCCTTCATCAAAGAGTCTGTATTCCTGGAGGTTTTCAGTACTGGCCCATCTAACTTCTAAGTTACTCCACCCACCAATGAGCTTATTGAGTTAGTCTCTGTGTGGCCATGGAAGGAACCCAACATAGTTGAGCCAGTGTCTAGAAGACCAGACAAGATTATGGCACCACCTTTGGACAAGCAGTTTTGGGGTAAGGGTGTGCTTGTTGTTGCCATGGTCATGGCGGCAGCCACCAAAAAAGAACTTGCCAAGGAGAATTCCACTTTTCATCCCCCTAACAGGGAGTCGAGGGCAATGGATAGGTTTGGAAAGCATGTTTATGCTTCAACGACCTTTGCCTTAAGGTTGCTGAATTATTTAGCACATTTTACAAGATTACAGAGAGATTTGACTAAAGAACTATCAAATACCCTGTCAGGATCCATTTCTGCAGACATCCAAACATCCGTGACTTCTCAGTTGGCTATCCTGCAATCTGTTTCCAATTCTTCCATGTGGCTCATTTTGCATGTAGCCAGAAGAACCTCAGGAGCAGCGGGTTCAGGCATTGTCATCAGGAGACATGCCTAGATGCGCTTATGTGATTTTGTGGAGCCCCTCAAGTCATCATTTATCAATGCTCCTTTTGACAGCACTTCTTTGTTTGGCCCCAGGGTGTGAAACACATTATCCAGGTGTGAGAAAGATTGAAAGACCCTATCAGCCATGAATGTATGTTTTTCATCGTCTCAAAGATCCTTATCTAGGAATCAATGAGGTGATTGGAAGATGTGGTTCAAGAGCTTTCCAGGACACACATGAAGGCAGAGTTAGTAACGCCAAAGGTTGATGTCATTCCCACAGTAGAGATGACTTGCAAAACTAGGGGTCCAGAGATTCTTTCTTTGAAAGAACATACCAGCGCTCCTGAACAGAGGCCCGGTTATCCATCTCTGGAGGCAGTCGGGGGTCATTTATCCCTGCACCAGAGAGTCTGGCTAGACATAAAATATACTTTGGTACAGAGGTTTATTTCGAGAGGTTATATAATACCCTTTTCTCTTCCACCTCCAATTTCAAGTCAAATCTATGCTGTTCCACCCAATCAGTGGGAACAAGCAGTAATTCAAATACGAAAGCTGTTAGAAAAAAGTCATCCAAGATGTCCCACCAGGCCAGACAAAATCCAGAACTTGCTCAAGGTTCATTTTAGTGCCAAAAAAAACACAGGACTGGAGACCAGTTTTGGATCACAGCAACTTAAACAAGTCAGTTTGATGCACCAAGTTTCAGATGGTCATGATTCAGTCCATTCTCCATTTTCTGGGTAAGGATAATTAGATATACTTGGTAGACCTACAGGATGCGTTCTATCACATAAAGATGAGCAGGCGATCCAGAAGGCATTTGGCACTTCCGGCTGGGAGCCAGACATTACCAATTCATAGTTCTGCCCTTTGGCCTCACCACAGCCCCCAGGTTGTTCGCCAAATGTGTGGCAATAGTAGCAGCTCACTCGAGACTGCAAGGATTCCAGGTGTTTCCATGTCTAGATGACTGGCTGATTATCTCCCCAACCAGGCATCAGTTAGTAAGGTCAAGAGATCAGGTTCCCCAGATGTGTTTTCTTCTGGGGATAACCGTAAACTACAAGTCTCAACTGGAACCAATACAGGATTTGCAATTCATAGGAGCACTGTTTCACACAAAATCAATTATAGCTTCACTGCCTCCATCAAAGGTTCGAACTATAAGATCACAAGTCAGAAAAATAATCTGCGGTACCAAGATTAAAGCCTGCTTGGTTCTTCAGACTCTAGGATCAATGTTAGTGGCAATGACACTAGTACCTTTGGCCAGATTTTGCACGAAGATTCTACAGTTGATGGTAGCAACACAATGGTCAGTACTTTACCAACTCATGTCAAATTTAATATGAATCACTCACAGGTGCAAGAGAGATCTCAAGTGGTGGATTCAACCAGATCAGGTTCGACAAGGTTGTCAATTCATTCCCCCTCAGCCCAAGGACACAATGGCCATGGACAGTTTCCAGTTGGGGTGGGGATGGGGCATTTTCTATGGAAAGCAGTTCAAGGCACTTGGTCCCCTTGAAGAGGCCATTTGGTATGTCAGTGTCCTACAGATGAGAGCAGTGTTCTTAGTGTTGCAGGCTTTTCAAGTTGTTCTCCCTTCAGGGACAGTTGCAGTTCAGACAAGACAGTATGTCAGTAGTTTATACATCAACAAACAAGGAGAGACCAAATCTTACCCCTTGTGTCGAGAAGTGCTCAGTGTGTGTCAATGGGTGATCTTATCCAACCGCTTTCTCATAGCAGACAAGCTGAGCCAGATGCATTCTTCTACCTCACGAGTGGTCTCTCAGCAAGAATGTGATGGAAATGATTTTTCATCAGTGGGGCCAGCCTTGCTGGGATCATTTCACTTCTCCCTTAAACAACAAATGCAACAGCTACTTTGTCCTAATCCACCCACAGCAGGAATCACCGAGAGATGTTCTTCTTCACAGTTCACCTCCTGTCAACTTTATGCCTATCCACCAATCCCGCTAATTCGGAAATTCTTACAGAAAGCTGCCATGTTGAAGAGCAGATTCATCCTCATTGCACCTTACTGGCCTCTACAGATTTGGTTGCCCTTCCTTTGGCTTCACTTACTTCATCCACCTTGGATTCTGGATCCAATTCCAGACTTCCTGTCTCACCCAACAGGCATGATCCATCCAGACATGTCAAACCTCAATCTGACGGCCTGGCTTCCCCAATTCCATTAATAGCCAGACAACCTGTGCTCTCTTCCCCGTCCGACATATACTTTTGTCTTCAAATAAACCTTTAACATATAAACTATATTCCAATAAGTGGAAAAGATTTGTGTATTGGGCACATCAAAATCATATTGAACATTTTTCAGCTTCTATATATAACATCCTTGAATTTTTGTTCTTACTTTTTAAAGAAAGAGCTAGTTCCTCAACCATTAAAGTTAATTTAGTAGCAATGTCAAACCTTCACATTGGATTTGAAGGTTCCTCAGTAGCCTCTCATAAGCTATGCAGTGCTTTCTTGAGAGGCACTCTGCTTTTAAGACCTCTGTTTAAAGACTCTACTCCCCATGGGACCTCAGTCTGGTACTGCAGGCTCTTACACATTCCCCCTTTGAACCAACAGCTAAATATGCCCTTAAATTTCTTATTTGGAAAACGGTATTCCGGGTAGCCATTACATCTGCTAGACAAATTTCAAAAATTCAAGCATTGTCTTCAAGATCTCCATACTTGATTTTTCACAACCATATACTGATATTACAAACCAGTGCATCCTTTCTTCCCAAGGTGGTGTCAGAATCTAGTATCAATCAGTCCATTAATTTGCCAGTTTTCTTCCCCAAATTTACTAACAATGGCAAGTACATGTTACATTTACTGGATGTTCATAGACAATTATGTTTTTACCTGCATAGCACAAAAGACATAAGAAAAAACAGACCAGTTGTTTATTTCCTTTGAGGACTTAAAATTGGGAATACCAGTTGCCAACGTAACCTTAACCAGATGGCTGATTTGTATATCATTTATTTATAAAAAAATGGGTGTTGTAGTACCACAACCAGTACAAGCTCATTCAACATGATCCATTGCAATGTCTTCAGTTTTTCGTTCTAGGACATCCATGGTTGATGTATGTGCAGCAGCTACTTGGGCTACTCCCCATACTTTTGTTAATCATTACAAATTGGATCTAGTCGTAGGTAGAGCATATCTTTTGGTTCAGCTGTGCTCAGGAACATCCTTCCTTAAGTCCAACCAGGATTTTTTAATAGCTGGGAACTCTGTCCCATCAGCTGAGGACAGACTGAAAATTAACAACATCATATAAAGAAGTTATGTACTTGACCATAATGTTCCATCTATGTTGCCAATTTTCATTCTTCCTCAACTCCACACCACCCCCCATCCTTTGCAAACTTCTGGAAGAATGAGTCTTTAGGGGACATCACTGTCCTTTGTATTGAGATATAATCTTTTTATGTATTGATGGCATGAAAATTTTCACCTCCTTTATCTATGCATAGTTAATATTTTCTTTCTGGCAAAAATCAGCAAACAAGATCTGAGGTAACTTAGGGGTTGGTGCATTATAGGTGAAGGAGGAGCTTGAGAGTTCTTGGTTGCCACGAGCTTTAGTAATGGCTGAGTCATATCCGAGGGGTCAGATCCGAACCCATCAGTTGAGGAAGAATGAAAATGGACAACACAGATGGAATGATAGTTGACTAAAGCACCAACAAACTAAGAAAACAAAAACGCAGGGGTCTCGAACAAGCATTTAATACAGCATATGTTAAAATAAAAAAATCACATTGAAATAAAAAGATAAGCGCTTTCATCTCTAAAAAACTCCAAAACGTCTTCAGATGATAAAGTAATTTCTTTCGGCTTTTCCCAGTTAGGGGTCGCCACAGCGGAACTCCGGTCCGCTAATGAATGGTAGTGGATTTTTGCGGTGCCGAGCTGCCAGCCCGATGCTCAACCTTCAAAGAAGGCACACCCATTCATGCACGCACCTACCTGCATGTCTTTAAACGTCACTCGACCATGGGGGGAGGACATGTAGACTCCACACAGAAGGAGCTCCAGACGAGAATCAAACGGGAGAACCTCTTGCTGTGAGGCAACAACGCTAACCGCTGCACCACTGCTGCCCTTCTTCAGATGATACCATGCTAAAAACACTTGAATTTAAATATTCTAAATGTCATCACATGGCTCATCCTCTGTTCTGTTCTTAAAGTGAAAGTATCTAGTGAGAGTACCGTGAATTAACTGTTATATAAGAAAAAACACACAAATCATAAAATACAAAATTTCAAAGTACATATGTAACTACAGAAAATATATGTTTAAAAACTAAATCAATTCTCTCTCAAGACCTACATCAGTTAAATAATGACTATTATACTAGTTGATTTAATAATTACTTTTTACTATCTCATGCAAGCCTGCAGTTTTAAAATGCACATAAAGGATGCAACTTCATTTAAACCATGTAGACAGCCCGCATTAATACGTATCTGCCATCCTAGTTCGCTCTTCTACAAAATAGTGCCCCAAGGTCCCCCTGTCGGATTGGGTTCTATCTTTTCTAAAATCGTAAATTTAAAAGTATGGTCAGGGAAAGACTCAATATATCTATATAGGGCATTTGTTTGCTTTTTTTTCTCCTGATGTCGTACAGATGTTCATAAATCCTTTCCTTAATTCTTCTCTCTTCTTTTCCTATATAAAACCCAGAGCATTGCTGTCAAATTGCCACATACACTACTCCCTTTGTTTCACAATTTTATTTGCCTCTTACTTTTAGACAAGTGTCATTAACTACGAAGGTATCCACACACATTAAAAACTTACAAGAGTGTCTATGCCCGCATCCTCTCATCCCTAATTTTTTATTTGTGTCCTTGTCAAATCTTATGCTGGACTCAAATATGTTTTTGAAACAACTTTCCTTACTGTGTACTATAACCAACTTATTACTCACTCTTTGTTTTAAATCCCTATGCTCAGTTAATGAATTCCAATTTTTTTGATGCATCCATTTAATATATTTACTATCAAGTGTGAAAGGATTCACAAATACAATTGTTGCATTGAAATTATTCTTATTGGATAATTGATTATTCTTTCCTTGTCTTCTTAATATGGGAGTAAAATAGCACCTTTCACACTTGATTTTTACTTCCACCATACACCCATCTACAAAATATTCTGGGTATCCCCTTTTCATGAACACGCACTCTTCTAAAAATTCACCCTGGTCTGTTACCATTCGAGCTGCCCGGACAAATTGTTCTTTGACAACTGCTTTTTTTGTACTACTCGGTGTGTACTGGAGAAATGAAAAAAGGATTTTTAATAAGTTGCCTTTCTAAAAATCTTGGATGTGAATCTCCTGCTTAACCCTATGCTTTGTTGATTTTACATCCAACTATGCAATACATTCTATCCCTTATCCCTTGGGAAAAGACCACAAAATCAGCTGTTTTATTCAAATACTGCATAAACTGCCCAGTTTTGTTTATATCATCCTTCCAGATAATAAAAAATGTCATCCAGGTACCTTGTATAAAGGCACCAGGACTTGAAAATAATCACAATCTAGTAAAAATTTTCTCTACCATTCTGCCATCACTATGTTGGCTAATAGTGGTCCACAGGTTGAACCCGTGGCTACTAATTTTACCTGTAGAAAATAGTGGCCTTCAAGCAATAAAAAATTGGTTTTGAAAACTATGTCCATCAACTCTGCATATGCTTTGATGCTATCCTGTTCCGACCCTCCTCCTTCCTCCAGGAAGTCAGTGAACCATTCTAAACCAAGCAAGTGTGGTATAACTGTGAACAAGTCCTTCACATCAGTGGTTATAGGTACATCATTTTCATCATAATTCAGCCTGTTATATTTCTCCAGAAAATCCCAGGTGTCTTTACACACAAAATTATTCTTATAAACCAGTCCCTTCAATCTACTACCAACAAATTTTATCAGACAGGTTATTGAGCATCTGGCATCAACAGTAGGTCCCATAGGTGAGTTAACAATGCTTTTATTTATTTTTCAGGACCCCAAAAATTGTTTGCACCATTGGGTCTGATGAATTCAAGTATTCATATTTTTCCACTTCCGGTTGTTGTTGTATTGACATATCATACATAGCCAGAAAAAACTTTTCTATAGGCTACATTCACTTCATTTTTGGATACCTGCCTATACATGTTGTCAAACAATGCCCTATACATATGTTCCACATAGCCACGTTGATCCATAATAACCAAACCCCCTCCCTTATCTGGTTTCATAATTCTTTTTTTCTTAATCAAATCATAAGCATATGTTGTTCATCCTTTGTGAGGTTCCAATAATTCCCCCCAAAAGTCTTTTTACCTAAAATATGCCTGAAGTCCAATTCACAGACCCTCTCAAAAATTTGTAAAACCAGATGTGTGTGTGTATGTGTGGGGGAGGGTTAAAAACACTATGCACTTTTAGAGAGTTAATTTCAGATGCATAATTTTGGAATAACAAACATAAATTTAATTTACGCACAAAAAAGTTTTAATTCTAAAATACTGTCCACAATATTACCTCTAGATGCTGGCACTTAAGTCAAACCTGTAGAGAAGAGGTTAGCATGTTTAATATCAATTTCAAAATTACTAAAATTGAACACTTTAAAGTCACCAGTTGAATTCACAGCCGTAACACATAATTCATTACTGTCCAAATTATTGTCCAACTCAGTCTCAGCTTTAAGTGTACTGTTGTTTAGTGTCTCCATCCTTTTCCCCTCCACACATTGTTCTGACTTTCCTTCCTCTGGTTATGAGGTTGGAAGTATTTACCTGTCCATTGGTTCCTCCTCTTGTTCCTTAGAAGTTCCGAGCATCTTAGAGGAAGAAGACCTAAAGGGCCATCCAGATTTTGTTGTTCCACATGCTCCCATTTATTAAAGTCATCTGTAAATTCGCTCTCTCCCTCAGACTCATGGAGGTTTTGTTCGGGACGTTTGCCCCATACCTGAGATGTCAGGATTAATTATTGTTCGAATAGGCTTCCCTATCCCCATCAAACTTCCTAAGTTTACGTGATTTAATCTCTTCAGCCTGTTCATCATTAATTTTCAAAATACAGAAATGCTCCAATTTGTGCTGGTCATGTCATATTTTCCAGATTTACATTTCAAGTAGCTATCAAAGATTTAGTAACCTGTTTACATACTTGGGTAGCATACTTTGTTGTGTTTCACCCTCAATATTTATGAAAACAGTTGCTTACTCAGTAACACAACTTAAAGTAGTCTGTCACTAAGCAAACATTTTGTTGTCTAAGTATAATAAACATACCCATGCTACTACCCGGTATGTGTTTTCAATTATTATTTTCTAGTCTTATTTACTTATCTTGATCCTGGAATTGCACTTATGAGCAAATGCTTTTTCTATCTCAGATCTGTTATTTCCTCTCGCCCATCTTTTGCTTGTCTAGTAATGTAAACAACTCTGTTAACTGTTTCATTATCCTTCTGCTCACCCTGTTGTGGCAGTCTCAAGGTTAACTGTTTTATTTTTACCAGTCACTTCATCTGGACTTTCAAAAGTCAGTAATTTCTACCCCAAAAGATCTTCAGAATAGCTGGGAAGGACAATTTAATTTTTAGCTTTCTATAAGTTGCAATCTTGTATCATCAGCAATTGCAGCTGATTATTCACCGTCATATCAGTAATCATTTTTCACAAATACATATCTGCCTGCTAAAGATGGTCTCCTACCTGGTTACTGAATTTTTCACAGTATCTATTCCTGTTTGTAACATGTCAGATTTCTTCACTACCACATTTAACTTTAAATTCCAGTAATGACAGCCCTTTTGCAAGTGCTGTTCCCAATACATTTCTTTGCTGTTCCCAATAAATCAGTCTCAGATGACATAGGTTCATAGGTATATACTAGGCTAATGATAACTAGAGCCCTTACAAGTTTAGCCATGTAACCCAAATTTAACCCAGAAATTTGATCTTATCATCAACACCCTTTTTCTAAATGGGGTCTGAGTGTCGTGTCGACTGTCACTGTTTCTCTCTAATCAATGCTACTCTCTTGCCTTTTTTGACACTCATGCCTGACTATCAGAGGTCTTCTTTCACACAGTCCAAGCACCTCTTTGCTGGACACCCACATTTCCTCTTGCCTTCTTTCTGACTGTTCCAATTCTTCTTCTTCAGATTGTCTTCTGCTTTTCTACACATGTGCCTGAACCACCGTAATCTGTTCTCTTTGATCTTTTCTGCAATTGGAGCTATTTGGACTGCTGATCTGATGTCACCATTTCTTTTTCTGTCCCACAGTGTGCATCTTACCCACCCATCTCAGGCAGTTCATCTCCATCACCTTTAGCTTCCTCAACTGCTTTGCCTTTTCCTCTCAGTTTTCTTTACCATACAGTGGTATTGGGCACATCACTGTTTTGTAAACCTTACTTTTCAGCTTCTTTGGCATTCTTCTGTCATAGTTTCATAGATTTATAGGTGTTGACTATGCTAAAAAAATCACAAGGGCCTTTTTAAGCATAGTCATGCATCCCAAATATCTAACAAGTTCCCGTACCTTGATAAATATAAGCAGGACTGGGTGATGAACCATTTACAGGCTGCCTGTGTCCATTAGAAACATAGGTACCAGACCAGGGATGAATTTCCTGTTCCCCGTCCATTTGTCCAAGTTACATTTGAATTGGTTTAGGGAGGAAATTTGCTTCATGTGGATGGGGAGCCTGTTCCAGAGAAGGGGTAGTCTCAGATACATTCCTGTTTCTCTTAGGTCCTACTTGTATCACAGGCAAGGTTTACATCTTTAGAATGGGTAATTCTGGTGCTGTTTGTTTTGCAGATATGCAGGATGTTCATCAAAGTGGGTCTGACAATGCCTTGTATGTCAGGCATAAATCTCCACTCAGCAGCCAGTTGGGGACAGAATAGAGGGATAGGGCCTTGAGGCTGTCTGCATAGGACATGTTACTTATGCCCTGTATTCTTTTAGTTAGGAAACTCTGTGGATGTTCCCATTGTTAGATATGCTTGGTTAGGTATATACCAAAGGGGGCATTGTACTCAGTGATAGGGCTGATGAATGCCAAATATAGTGGAACAATGACTTCCCTGGACCTAGATGCCATACCTTTGTACCTTTGTTTATAAGTTGCATGATGCAGAGTGATTTCCTGAGTACTGTAGACATGTGATGGCCAAAGGCTAGATTATTATTTCTGTGTGTCCCCAAGTCCCTGAGTATGGATCAACTCTTAGGGGTGTGTTGTCAATATGATGGGTCAACTCTTACGGGTGTGTTGTCAGTATGATATACACAGGCTGGATCGTGTTTCCAGGAAGGGGGGGGGTAGCTATACTCTATAAATCTGAGTTGAATGTAACCTTAGATGTTATTCAACCACCTCAAGTTAATAACTCCGAAATTCTTGCCACTAAATTCCAATTTAACAAAAGTAAATGCATCAACATCATCTGTATGTATATTCCCCCTGGCAATAATGTAACCACACTCGAAGACAGCCTACACTGGCTATCATGTCATTACCCACAAGAGACCCTATTACTTGGAGACTTTAACATATATTGGGGCACCTGTTCTTCAGTTTCCCCTTCTACCCACATTAACCTGCATGCATTTATGCAAATCATAACTACCCCTACCAGGCTAGGTAAACCCAACCATAAAGAAAGCATACTCGACTGGATACTCGTAAATAGTAACCCTCAACTGTACACTGCTGGTACCCTTCCTGATGACCTAAGTGACCACCTTCTCACTTATATAGTTAAGCAAAAAGCCATCAATCCTCAACAACTCTTACTCAGAAAAGTCAGGAAACAAGAAAGACTTTGACCCTGCCAAATTCCAACAGGAACTTAACTCCTGCAACTGGACTAGGCTAAAACAGCCCCCTTAGAAGAAGCAGATGCATATTTCAACAACAAATTTCTTGAAATCCTTGACTTGCATGCACCAGCCTGCACAAAGCAAACAAAGGTAAAAACTGCACCATGGCTGTCAAAAGAATCCAGACTAAAAATTACCCATAGAAACAAAATTTGGGCTTTATGGCACTCCACTAAAAACCCACATGATCATCTTAAATGCAGGCAAGCTAGGAATGAAACTAAAAAATCCATTTTACAAGATAAATAACAATACCACTGTAATTTACAGACAGCAAAATAGAACAACCCTCAGAAGTTCTGGGCCAGTCTAAACAATCTTCTTCATCTTGGAAAAACGTCTAGCCCTATCCCCGCCGCTACCGTGATAAATTATCTGAAGTTGTTTCAGACAGTTTTAATCATTTCTTCACAGAGACAATCCAAGCCCTAGCTAGCCAATTACCTCCCAGCTCCCCTGCCCCGATAGTCTCACTCCTATAAATCTACCCTCGTTCAGCTTCCAGCCAGTGTCCACGTCGCTTATCTGTACCTTGATCAAAAAATTAAAACCCACTACCCTCTCCGCTGACCAACTCCCAGCTGAGTACCTTCAAAAATCAGCGGAGGCCATGGCCTACCCAGTTTCCATATTAATTAATTGTACCATAGCAGAGGCTATAATTCCCACTATCTGGAAAACATCCTACATAACCCACTACATAAAGGAGGTTCCTGTACTGAATTTTCCAACTATAGACCAATAGCTATACTTTCTCCACTAGCTAAGGTTATGGAAAAATGTATACACATACAACTCATGCACCACCTAATTCAAAACTAACTCATGGCCTATACCCAACACGGCTTCCATCCAAACCACAGCACAACCTCTGCCCTAATAGCATTTACCAATACCATAAATAATAATCAAAACAATAACCGCATATCCTCAGCCCTCTTATTGGATCTTTCCAAGGCGTTCGACATGGTGGATCACCAGATGTTGATTTACACCCTGCAATCATTCTGTCTTAATTCTATGGCCATTCAGTGGTTTAAATCCTACCTCAATGGAAGGCAGCAGGCTGTTCTCTGGCAAAACAACCTCTAACCTATTACCTAACACCCTTGGAGTACCGCAAGGCTCCATATTAGGTCCCCTACTGTTTTCCATCTTTATCAACGACTTATATACAGCCATCCCTAATGTCAGCTGTATCCAATATGCTGATGACTCCACCCTGATTTGCTCAGCTGCATCTCCCTTAGACTCGAGGTCAGCTACCCAGTCCACCTTTAATACTATAGAGAACTGTCTCTCCAACCGTCGATTGTTGCTAAATCTCAAAAAAAATAAAATGTTGTTATTCTCACCAACACAAAGGTCAGCTGCTTTTACCTTCACCATAAATGCAAAAGATGGCACAATAATCACCCCCGACCCCTCCACTAAACTATTGGGAGTCATTATTGATAATAACCTAAAATTTGACCTTCATGTCAACCAAACAATCAAGAACATTAATAAAAAAACTTGGGTCACTGTATAGAATAAAAGCCTTCCTAACCCCTTCAGCTAAGATTGCCATAGCTCGCTCTCACCTGCTTTCAACACTAATGTATGCTTCCCCCCTTCTCTCTATTCTAAGCAAGACTGTACTCAGTAGACTGTCAACCTGTTACAATCACATTGCCAGGTTTGCCACTGGCCTACCCTTTAGAACACACCACTGCATCAACTTTAAACAGCTTGGGTGGCTTGAACTTCCCAGTCTAATCCAATATAACCTACTGATTATGGCTAACAAAATCCTTTATAATCCAGATAACACATCTGCTCTTAAAAATATTATCACCCCCTATAACAATCCAAGACTACTTCGATCCTCAAATAGATTACTTGTTCAGACAACCAAAATTAACAATGTAGCCGGTTATTCAATTTTTGCAAACTCTGCAGGTAGAGCCTAAAACCTACTTCCAGCCGACATTACCTTGCTCTCCTCCCTATGCCAATTTAAAACTAAACTCAAACAACACTTAGCACTAAACTGGTCTTGCCACTGTAACAAGCCTGGCTTACTCTCATCAAGAATGTGAATACAACTAATCTAATTACTGTATAAATTTTCCCCTGACTGTTAGCAGTGGAAATAAACCTAATTACTGTATAATTTTTTCCCCTGACTGTTACCAGGGGTAACTCACACCTGTGAAACTGTATATTCCTGTTTGCTTAAGTATTCTTTGTAAATACCATATCTGTAACATTCTTTCTATATTATGTGAAATATGCTGTCGTCGTTATTAATGTATCTGTTTATCTTGGAGCTTTTCTCCCTGGCTCTCCGCTGAAAATGGACATGAATCCAGTCGAACTATCCCAGTCAACAAATGTAAAATAAATAAATAAATAACAAAATGATAGTTACTAGGGGTGGATGATTTCTCAAAGGATGATGTTATGCATTTCCTTGCATTTAGTTTTGATCCATGGCTCTGACACCAGTTATTTGTCTGCGTCAGCCCTTCCTGGAGAATATTTGTGTCAGTGGGGAATTCAGTGACAGCTCCTAATTTGCAATCATCTGCATATTTAGTCAGCTAGAGGCCGTTGACATTGGCCTTGACTTCAGAGGAGTAAATGACAAAAAGGAGTAGTGCAAGGACTGATCCCTGAGATGCTCTACTTGTGACTGGCCTCTTTGTAGAGGTGGACTTTCCAGTTCTAAATTCCTGGGTCCTGTCTGTGAGCCAGCTAGTATCCACCAGGTGACATATGGGTTTGTACCTAACCTCTTGAGTTTGTCAACAATGCCTCTCTGGGGTATTGTCATATGTCTTGACCAGGTAAAGGTAGGCTGTGTGATCCATTTTGCCCGTATCCATTGCTTTGGTGACCTTCTCAAGGAAGTCCACAAGGTTGAATAGGCATAACTTGCCCTTGACAAAGCCAAATTGGGTTGTGTCCAAAGTCTAGATGTTTCCTATGTCATTATTGATCATTTCCATGAGAATTCTTTCCATGGCATTGCATATGAGACTAGTGAGACTTACAGATCTGTAGTTTCCAGGGTCTGTAGATGGGCCACCTTTGTGTAGAGGGATGACTGTTGCTCTTCTGCATTCATGAGGCATGAAGCTTGTTTGGAGGCTACAATTAAATAGCAGTTCCAGAGGGCCTGATAGGTCATGTTTCATGCTATTTGGAATACATCCTGGGATATTGTCTGTGTCCATTGTTGCAGTGTTCTTGGCCTTAGAGAGAGCATTAAGGACCTGTTCCCTACGGATAGCAGGGGAGTTGTATTTGATGGTAGTTTCTGAGGGAAGGTTGAGAGTGAGAGCGGGGTAAAGTTGGAGCTGAATGTACATTTGCTATATCTTCTGGCTCAGTATGGGTAGCTCCATTAACAGTGAGCTCAACACACAATTGTATATTGCCTTTGAGGTTGCAGACATAGCTAAAGAATGCCTTGTGCTTGTCCTTGGCCTGGGAGGCCAAATTTACCTCTAAGTTGACTTTAGTAGCCTTTATTTGTCCTCTGAGTTGTTTGTTTAGTTTGAAGAGAGTACTTTTATCCTGCTGGGTGCTGCACCTCCTAATTTTTGCCATGATTTTCTTCCTTCTCTTATGTAGCCTATTGGTGATGTGATTCTACCAGTGTGGCTTGTTTTTTTAGTTAGTTCTGTACTGCTTCCTGGTGGATATAGCTGCCTATGTGTAGCTATTAACATGCTTGTGTTGGGTCTCTGTGAACAGTTCTATATAGGTAGCAGTATTCTCAGGGTTTATGGAGGCTTGAAGTTTTACCAGGTTAAAACTTAGTAGTAGGAAGTTAGCCTTAGAGTAGTTTCTGAATATTCTAGGGTTAACTGGGGTTCCTGTCAGTCTGGTCAAGGGATTTTGTGTTTACAAAATTCATGAATCTCTGTGCCTATACATTTGGTGATTCCCATTTAATAATGGGGTAATTAAAGTCACCCCAAATATGGTATTGGGTTGAATTGTTCATAGGTAGGTACTAGGCTATTGACCCTAGGGCCTGTATAAGCCTAGCCAAAAAGGTACCCTGGCTTTCGCCACCCAAGAAAATTATTTTCCTGTGCCCCTGTCGAGCAGAGCCACTGAAGTGATCCCCGGGGTGAATTTCCTATTTCCCATCCAATCATCAAGATTTTTCTTGAAGAGTGCTAATGAGGAGCTCTGTTTGACATAGATAGGTAGTCTGTTCCAGAGTATGGGAAGTCTCTGGGACAGGAATCTGTCCCTCCAGCATGTTCTGTTTATTGTGGTGACATGGTTTAGGTCCCTACAACGTGTAGCTCAGAGGGATTGGGATTTCTTTAAGTGGAGCATGTCCAGCAGCTCTGGGTTTGTCATAGCTTGTATGTTAGGCAGAGATCGCCTCTGAGTAGACGATATGCGACGGAGTAAAGCTGGAGTTTTTTGAGACTGTCTGCATAGGGCATCTGTTTGAGGCCAGTAATCCTCTTTGTGAGGTATTTCTGTGGCCTCTCCAGTTGTTGTAGATGTCTTGTGAGGTACATACCAAAAGGGGTGCTGTACTCTATAATGGGTCTAATGAGTGATGAGTAGAGGGGAACAATGACCTCTTTTTTTTCTGGATGAGAAACCTTTTGTGATGAGGTGTGCCACATAGAAGGATTTCCTGACCACTGTGGTGATGTGATTATCAAAGGAGAGACTACTGTCCACCTGTGTTCCAAGGTTTCTTAACACACTTTCAGTGTTAAGTAGACTACCACCTATGTGGTAGTTCATGAGTACAGAGTTTTTACCAAAGGGGATGACAATGCACTTTTTGGCATTGAGCTTCAGGCCATGGCTTTGATACCAGGATGTCCACATCGTTAGGAGTTTCGATATGGCTCCTAGTTTGCAGTCATCTGCAAACGTCATTAGCCAAAGACCTTCTGTGTTAGCCTGTACTTCAGAGAAGTAGACACCAGACAGGAGAGGACCCAGGACTGAACCCTGTGGTACTCCACTTCTCACTGGTCTGAAGTTGGATTCGGAGTCTGCTACTTTCACAGTGTGAGTTCTGTCCATGAGCCAGTTGGCAACCCATTTTGTGACATAGGGATTTATACCTAGTTTAGTGAGTTTATCTATAATTCCAGAGTGGAGGATGGTGTTGAAAGCCTTGGCAAGATCTAGATAGGCTGTGTGAACCATCTTACCCTCATCTATGGCTTTGTTGACTGCTTCAAAGAAGTCTGTCAGGTTTAGGAGACATGATCTGCCTTTTACAAACTCGAACTGGGTGGGGTCCAGAGTTTGGAGATTACCAATGTCTTTGTTTGAGTTCCATGATATGTTCCATGGCCTTGCAGACCAGGCTCATCAGGCTAATGGGGCGATAGTTCCCAGGGTCCGTCATGGCTCCCCCTTTGTGGAGTGGGATAACCGTCGCGTTGCGCCATTCATTGGCACAAAGCTTGAGGTGAGTCTATGATTGAACATGGTACTTAGGTGGGGTGCCAGTTCATTCTGTAGTTCATGTAGAACGCAGCCTGGGATATTGTCAGGTCCCATGGATGTTGTGTTCTTGGCTTTGGAGAGTGTGTTTTTTACCTGTGCAGCCGTGATTACAGGAACTTTGTATTCTTCCAGTATAGAGATGGACCTAGGGGGTGAGAGGGGGGTAAAGTTAACACTGAACCTATCTGCCAGGATGTTGGCAATATCAGCTGGTTCTGTATATTTAGTGCCATTGTGCTGTAACTCAGAGCAGATCTGAGTGTTGCCATTGAGATTCTTGACATAGCTATAGAATGCTTTGTGGTTGTCTTTAGAGTCAGTGGCAGTTTTGATTTTGTAACTAGCTTTGGAGGATTTTATGAGGGATCTCATCTTCTTACTGAGGCTGACCAGGGAGCTCCTCCAGTCATGGGATTTTACTCTTTTTTTGCAACAGTTTCTTTCTTCTGTTGTAGAGTTTGTTTATGGCAGAGGACCACCAGATTGGCTTCCATTTTTGGAGGATAGCATCTTGGTTCTGTTAGGGATAGCACGATCCATGCACTTGTGTAAGTGCTTATAAAGTGCATTTGTGTAGGATTCAGCAGTCGTACCTATATTGTCCGTCTGCATGGGTGTCATGAAGTTTGCCACTTCTGTCTTAAGAATTGTGAAGTTGGCAGTGAAGAAGTTTTTTACGGTGGTTTCCCTAAGGGGGGTGGAGGCAGGATGTGGATGTCTAGGGTGATTAGCTTGTGGTCGGATCTGACCAATGAGGAATTGACCTCTGGTGTGGAACACCAGTCCCCCATGTTGGTATTGACCAGGTCTAGGATATTGCTGCCCCTGGTGGGGGTGTGAATAAGTTGATCCAAGGTGTTGGAATTTGTGAATTCCAGAAAACGTTGAGCAAAAGAGTTGGTATATGAGTAGTTTTCCCAGTTAATGGTGAGGTAGTTGAAATCACCTATTATTAGGGTGTTGGGTTGTACCCTAATATTTTCCAGTGTATCAAGAAATGAGGAGTAGGAATCCTGGGGCATGGTGGAGGGTCTGTAGAAAGCTACAATTTGGATTGCGGTCTTGCCCAGTTAGTTGCACTTGGATCATCTGGGATGCATTATGTTGTGCAACTAGCCTGGAGGAGTGGATATCCTTAATGAATATGGACAAGCCTCTGCCTTTTGTGCTTCGGTCTGGGTTAGGTGGCATAAAGATGTGGTATGAATTATAGCCTGGTAATGCAGGGGTGCTCTCTAGAGCTTTGAACTAGGTCTCTGTCACTGCTCAGATGTCGATGTTCTCCATTTTAAGGAGTGCCTCAAGCGAGTGCATTTTGAGGTTTAGACTTCT
This sequence comes from Protopterus annectens, assembly GCF_019279795.1. Classification (NCBI taxonomy): domain Eukaryota; kingdom Metazoa; phylum Chordata; order Ceratodontiformes; family Protopteridae; genus Protopterus; species Protopterus annectens. Next base: position 795,713,036 of record NC_056737.1, read on the forward strand.
AGGATTCAGTAGCATTACCCTCAGATGTTGTTTGCTTGTACCTGTTATGGTGGTGAATTTGTCATTTGAACCTTGCCTAAAAAGGCACTATAGGGGTGGAAAGAGCTTTAGCCAGTATCAGGAATCCCAAGGGCGACAGGTGCAGGCCATCTCTGGCAAAGCATCGTGGTATGTCGATTATGTCATCCCAGGCAGACAAATACTGGAGCCTCTTAGAATGACACCAGAAGCTTAGCCAATTGTTGAAGTCAATCATTTTGTCCTTGTACTGTGGTATCATTCTGGGTGATGGCAGGATGCTACTCAGGGCATGGGTCATACCTGTCTGGGCTACAAGATTGGAGAGCTGTGAGTGTTTCCAATAAGTTTAAATAGATGGTATGGGTTTCTTGTGTTAGAGAGGGGGACCTGTAACTTGCAAGGAAGTAGTATGGGATTTTGCCTATGGTGATTTGAATGTGGAGAAGCTCAAATGTATTGTCCTGTTTGACCAGCCTTGAGGTATATGTATTTTTGATGTAAATTGAAACACCCTCCATCTTTAGTCCCTGTCTGTGTAGTAGCTGGTCTAAATGTGTTGAAGGTATTATAACCTTATAATATAGATAACAAACTTAGAGAATGTTTGTAGTACAAGACTTTGAAAGAGTTAGGAAGCAAGATAAAAATTTAAAATTTTGGAAGAGCTAACAGAGGTTTGATTGCTTTAGTAAAGAGAGACAGTAACTTATTCCCACATCTGTATGTTGGAAGAGCCTTAATAGACAAAAGGAACACCACCTTTACTACTTGGAGACCTAGATGGTTCCCATTAAGTGTTTTCATTTTGTAAACCATAGACATGGTTGGATGCTGTGATATCCCCTCTCTTGGACAGTAATCAAGGAGCTTGAATCTTCACCACTGGCACTGGAGAGGGACTTTCACTTGGAACAAAAACAGGTACATATAGTATTTCCAGATGCAGCTTTCTGCATTAAGCACAATTTCCCTTAAGAGCACACAAGGAACACACTCAGTGGATGGATTTCTGTTTCTTGTCTCCCTCCAGGTCCCCAGTAAGACTCCCCACTGGCACATCTATAGAGTTGAGTCCTCAGCTGAGTGTCCAAGCTAAGTCCTCCAGGACCCTCTCTGTGAAACCAGTGCTTTGTTTCCCTGCTCCAAACAGCTGACACGCACACACACACACACACACACACACACACACACACACACACACACACACACACACACACACACCTGGGAAAGGCTGGCACAGACTTGCTAGCTGTGCCCCTTCTGTCCAGACTGTAAGGTAGTTACTGCCACCAGATATTCCAAAGCCATCTACTCTAAGGCTCTTACAAGGGTACCCAATTATATTGAGTGAAATTAATGTGAATACAAATGGTAGTGTTTTGACCAGTGCAGTAAGGCTTTCAGGAGTGGCCACAGTGTCACAGAATAAATATAAGTATTCTCAAAGGTTAAAATATTCTCTAAAAGACCAGCCACAATGAAAGGTTTAAATATATTTAATAATAATAAATAAAAGAACATGAAAATACTAAATATCTATTTACAGTAAACACCAACGTCTCAATCACAGGAAATATTAAATAACGCAGATTAATAGATTTACACAGATACAGAAAAACAGTACTTAACTAATTTCACTATATTTTCCTGTCTGACCTGAAGAATTACTATTCCCTGGTTCACTTACTAGATCAAGGCAAGATGAAGTAGGCGAGGAGTCTTTCCGGGTCAGGTTCCAAAAACAGACTGCTATGAGACTTCAGTCTCGACTAGTATTAAACATCATTTTTGTCCTAGATTACAGAATGACATCACATACATCTGGTCATATGACTTCTGGTTCTCATGCTACCCCTATTGCTAGAAACTGCAAGGATTTAGCATACATCTGTCAAGAATACACACACACAGTTCTGCTCAGATCTGTTGCAGCTTCTGGAAGTCATAAAACAATTTCAAACTTCTACCCTTACAGAGTAGCAATTAGTTCACTGCAAAGACATTACAGAAAGCTTCCTAGTACAGACTTTTTGTCTCTGGCTGCATTGACAACTGTAAGATACAATCTTCATGGCCTAAGCCAGTTAATTTAATTTGAGAACATTTTTCAAAGTTAGGTGCAGCTGGACTGAGATTAACTCCTTCTCTTCCAGTGTCCTCTGTTACAATATATTCATTTCAGCACTTACAATGCATGCGTTTAATCAGTTACTACATGCATGTATATTTCTTTTCTATCCAGCAGGACCCACTGTTGATACATTTTCAGCACAAGCATCTGTACAAATCAGTTTGATGTTCAAATAACATATAATTCTTTACTAAATTCCAGCAAACTATGCTGGCCTTTGTTACACATCCACTGCCCTACGTCTCCTGGCATAGCTGGCAATACCTGACATTGTAAAATAAAAATATAAAGCCGACCAACACAGCTGTAAAATAAAGGATTTAATGTACAAAGCACTTTCACAGCAAAACTGCTGCTTCATCGGACTTGCAATAAAAACAGTCAAAGACAGCCATTTATATATAAAAATCGCATGCATTAGTAACTGTATTTAGAGCACAACCTAGAGCTGTTTACTGAATTTCCTGTTTGCACTTATTTTTAAAATCGTTTTTTTCTCAAAACTTGCATTTTATCTGTCTTTGGCCTAGAACTCTTGTGTGGGGTCATTTACTGCACTGTTATAACTTGTTGATACTTGTGAACCTCTGCTATCTCTGAAAAAAATAAAAAAAATCTTGCTTTTTTCCCACTTTTCTGAGATTTAAAAAAGTTCAGTTACAGGCTTGCTGTTCTTGAACTGTTTGTAAGTTTCTTGGAGGCCATTTTTTGCTTGGGCTAAAGGGAAGTCTCTCTGTTGATCAGTGGCAGTGAAAAACATTGAGCAGCCTGCCTGCCCCTGTGGGAGTGGTTACTGACTTGAAACTGTAGTTTTATTGGCCATTTTGGGTCAATTCCTAACTCCTTCATCTTCCTCTATTAAAACCTGGTTGCCTCATGGTTTTGGCGTCTTTTCAGGCTTGTTGGCTGTTGGTGAAGCACCCACCAAGAGGAGAAAACGCTGAGAGAAGAAAGGAGCCACTTTTGAGATTTTAAGTATTTTTCCTCTGTTTATTTGCTAACTTTCTCTGCATAGCCAACTATTTTGAGCATTTTCTGGCTTGTTAAACTTGATTTCTGCATTAGTAACTGTATTTAGAGCACAACCTAGAGCTGTTTACTGAATTTCCTGTTTGCACTTATTTTTAAAATCGTTTTTTTCTCAAAACTTGCATTTTATCTGTCTTTGGCCTAGCACTCTTGTGTGGGGTCATTTACTGCACTGTTATAACTTGCTGATACTTGTGAACCTCTGCTATCTCTGAAAAAACAAAACAAAAAAAAAAAAATCTTGCTTTTTTCCCACTTTTCTGAGATTTAAAAAAGTTCAATTACAGGCTTGCTGTTCTTGAACTGTTTGTAAGTTTCTTGGAGGCCATTTTTTGCTTGGGCTAAAGGGAAGTCTCTCTGTTGATCAGTGGCAGTGAAAAACATTGAGCAGCCTGCCTGCCCCTGTGGGAGTGGTTACTGACTTGAAACTGTAGTTTTATTGGCCATTTTGGGTCAGTTCCTAACTCCTTCATCTTCCTCTCTTAAAACCCTCTTTTGCGTGGTTTTGCGCGTTTTTGTGCATAGCGCAACAGCGGGCAGCGCTGCCTAATTGGGTTTAAACGATTCCTGGCTCCACAGTGTCTGCTCTTCACTTTTTCCCTTAGAACTGCTCTATCTCTCAATTTAAACACCATATTCTCATTCTAAGGCCCTTCACTGGTCCAATTAAGTAATCCTACAAGTTAGCACTATTAAACCATAAGCACTACTTACTCTTATACTCTCTACGATTACCCTGTCCTCTATTGGTCCGTCTTAAATTCAGTTTCCCTATATTACTCTAGCATGTCCAAAGGTCAGTCAGTGGTTTCCTCTCCAGTCCAGCTGGTGAATCTGGGAATTTTGAGGCAATGTTACAACTGTCTCATGTACACAGACAACCCTCTCCTCCTCCAAACAGGTTCAAATATGTGTGAGAGATGCAACTATTTAGCCAAACTGGAGGCTGAGCTCTCTCATCTCAAAACTGGTGTAACCAGTCAGGAGGAGAAGGTAACCTCACACAACACAATTTCAGTATCACATAGTCCCACCACATCAGTGAACCAAACACATAAATACACAAAAACATACTCGGAGGCTCTAAATAAAAATCTACCTAAGCAACAGAGACTTCCAAAGCAGACATACAAGCAAACACTACCTCAAAACAAAACATGCACAACACATAGCCCACAAAGTCAGTGTGCCAAGCAGCCACAGCCCTTAAGGCTGAATAAAACACCTGATACTCTTGTAATAGGTGACTCTATTGTCAAACACACTGACGTCCCGCTCACCAGGCTGAATAAAGAGAAGGTCACGGTGAGCTGCCTGTCGGGTGCTAGGATCCGCCACATAACGCAAGCACTCAGGTCACTCCAAAGCAAATACAAATATGACTCAGTCATTGTACGTGCTGGTGTGAAGGACCTGAGACGTATCTCCCTGGACTACATGAAAAGAGACATAGAGGAGCTCTCTGATCATGTAGCCCAGGCTGGTATGACCCTAACCTTGAGCAGCATCTTACCCTCACCTAGAATGATGCCACAGTACAAAGACAAAATGATCAATTTTAACAATTGGCTAAAATTTTGGTGTCATTCAAAGGGGATCCAGTGTCTGTCAGCCTGGGATGACATGCTCGACAAGCCACGTTGCTTCGCTAGGGATGGCTTGCACCTGTCACCACTGGGCTTTCGGATATTGGCAAAGGCTCTTGCCATCCCCATAGTGCCTTTTTTAGGCAAGGCTCAAAAGTTAAACCCACCCCCATAGACAGCACAAGGAACAAGAAACTAAGGGTAATGCTGCTTAATGCCAGAAGTCTTGACCTCAAGATGCACGCACTCAAAGCTCTCCTCAGTATGGAGAACATCGATATCTGTGCAGTGACAGAAACCTGGTTCAAGGCTCCAGAGAGCACGCCAGCACTACCAGGCTATACCTCATATCATGCTTTTCGACCCCAAAACCCGGACCGAACCACAAAAGGAGGGGGAGTTTCCATATTTATCAAGGATATCCACACCTCCAGGTTAGTGGCATTGCACGAAGTATCGGAGACCATCCATGTGCAACTAACAGTGGGCAAGACTGCTTTTCAGTTTATAGCATCCTACAGACCACCCTCTCAAAGTCAGGAATCCCACTCGGCTTTCCTGAAAACATTGGAGAACATGAAGATCTCTCCAAACACCATTATATTGGGTGACTTCAACTACCCAAACATTGACTGGGAGCACTACTCAAGCCCCAGCACCTTAGCCCAAAGGTTCCTGGAAATTATAAACTCAAATGCTATGGAACAACTAGTCACCACTCCCACAAGAGGGGACAACATACTAGACCTGATCATTACCAACATGGGGACTCTATGCTCCACACCAGAAGTATATCCCTCATTGGTAAGATCAGACCATAAATTAATTTCACTGGATGTCCACATCCTGACCCCACCCCCAGCCCAGAAAACCACAGTGAAAAACTTCTCAAAAGCGAACTTCTCACTTCTCAAAACTGAAGTAGAATCCTTCAAGGCCCCAGGGCCAGTGGAAACTACAGCCCAAACTGCAGAATTCTATATAAACGCATTCTACGGACATCTCCAGGAATGCATGGATCATGCTATCCCAAACAAATCCAAGACCCAATCATCCAAAGGCAGGCGTCCAGTCTGGTGGATCCCTGCCATAAATAAACTGTACAACAGAAGGAGGAAGCTACTACATGATAGAGCAAAATCCCTCATAGGGAAGGCATCTCTGATCAGTACTAGCAAAAAATTACGATCCCTCATAAAATCCTCCAAGGCCAGCTTTGAGAGAAAAATTGCACAGCACAGCAAAGACAATCATAAGGCTTTTTTCAGTTATGTTAGGAACCTGGGATGCAACTCCCAGACTTGTTCTGAGTTGATTCTAAACGACAAAAAATACACTGAACCCACAGACATCGCCAATATCCTGGCAGACAAGTTCAGTGCAAACCCCCCCCCCCCAAAAATGAGCAAGTATCTATCCTGGCAGAGGGCTGCCTCCCAAACATCTCTGATGCTCAGGTGAAGGCTGCCCTCTCCAAAGCAAAAAACACTGCTTCCATGGGACCAGATGGCGTCCCAGGTTGCGTCCTACATGAACTCCAAGGGGAACTAATCCCTCAAATAAAACAGCTATACAATCTCAGCCTCACTACAGGATATGTGCCCACAGAATGGCGTACAGCAACAGTGGTCCCACTCCACAAAGGTGGAGACTCTACGGACCCTGGAAACTATCACCCCATAAGCCTGACTAGCTTAGTCTGCAAGGCAATGGAGAGGATCATCATGGAGCTCATAAACAAAGACATTGGGGACCTACAGACACTGGATCCTACCCAGTTCGGCTTTGTCAAGGGCAGATCCTGCCTTTTGAACCTGGTTGACTTCTTCGAAACAGTCACCAAAGCCATAGATGAAGGGAAGGTAGTCCACACAGCCTATCTGGACCTTGCAAAGGCATTTGACACAATACCCCACTCGGGCATCATAGATAAGCTATCCAGCTTAAATATAAACCACTATGTCACAAGATGGGTCGCAAACTGGCTCAAAGACAGAACCCACAGAGTGAGAGTTGCTGGAGCCATGTCAGACTCGAACCCGGTCACAAGTGGCGTCCCACAGGGTTCTGTCCTGTGACCACTCTTGTTCGGTATATACTTTTCCGAGGTACAGGCAAACATAGAAGGACTATGGCTCACCAAGTTTGCAGACGACTGCAAACTGGGTGCCATAATCGACTCTCCAGATGACACAAACATCCTTCAAAAAGGTCTCACAGAGACAGATAACTGGTGCCAGCGCCATGGTTTAAAGCTAAATGCCAAAAAATGTATAGTCATACCCTTTGGCAAAAACAATGTGCCCACAAATTACCACATAGGCGGAAACCATTAAGTACAGAGAAAGTTATTAGGGACCTGCAAACCCAAGTTGATAGCAATCTCTCCTTTGAAAACCACATTGCCAAAGTGGTTAGAAAGACCTTCTACATAGCCCACCTCATCACGAAGGGTTTCACATCTAGATCAAGAGAGGTAATTGTACCCCTTTATTCATCCCTCATCAGGCCCATCATAGAATACAATGCCCCTTTTGGGATGTACCTTACCCAACACCTGCAGCAATTAGAGAGACCCCAAAAGTATCTCACCAAGAGGATCGAGGGTCTTAAACAGATGCCATATGCTGCTCGGTTAAAAAAACTCCAGCTCTACTCAGTTGCATACCGCCTACTTCGAGGCGATCTATGCCTGACATACAAAGCTATGTCAAATCCAGAATTAATGGAAATGCTCCACCTCAGTAAATCTAAATCCCTTAGAGCCACACGCTCGAGGGACTTTGAACCTCAGCACAGAAATAAATAGAACTTGCTGGAGGGACAGGTTCATAACCTAGAGGCACCCTTCACTCTGGAATAGAATTCCAGTTCATGTGAGGCAGAGCACCTCACTGAATCTCTTCAAGAAGAATCTCGATAGGTGGATGGGGGATCGTAGGTTTGTCCCAGGGATTACTCCCGTGTCACTATTAGACAGAGGCACAGTAAACTAAACCTTAAAAAGGACACAGTATACTCAAATCAAGGGGTGGCGTAAGCCATACAGAATCGGGCTTGGCTTATAATTGCCCCAGGGCAGATAGCCTAGTATGAACCTATGACATATCTAATTGAAAAATTCAGTGAGGTAATTTTCTCCCTTTTAAAACAGGTTTAATGAAAACACGCCCATTCAAGCCTGGGTGTTTGTCAACATTTAGACTGTCAATCCACCTTAGTTCTGCATATTCTGTCAGATTCACTAAGCCTCAGACTTTCACATAGCACTTCCAGAACGGCAAACTTAAATTTATGTTCATTCCCATTTTCAGTAGCATGCTTGGTTTGACTATTGGCTTATTGGGAACATGAATTTGTGCATAATAACATTCCCTTTGCCAGTAATTTGTGTTACTACAAACGATTTGTTGATTATCTTTTTTGTTGTTTGGAGGGGGACAATCGTTGAGTCAATTTATTGAATATTTGCACTCAACTACAGCATTTCTTAGGTTTTCCGTTAAACCTGTTTAAAGGGGAGAAAATTCCCTCATTGAATTTTTCAATTAGATATGTCATGTGATTTTTTATATATAAATGGTTGTCTTGATTGTTTTTATTGCAAGAATGATGAAGCAGCAGTTTTGCTGTGAAAGCTCTAACTTGGTACATTAAGAGCTTTATTTTACAGCTGTGTTGGTCAGCTTTATATTTTTATTTTTATTTTGTAGTTTCTTGTGTATTTTGTCGACCTTCACTGGGCAGTAGCACTTTTATATTTCAGTACCTCACACTATCACAGATGCTAATGCTGTTAATGGAGGACATGCCGCTAGTTAGTATTAAGGATGCTGAATAATTCTTCCCATAATGTAATGGATTTCTTGTAGAGTTTTCTCTGTGCTTAATGTTATATGTGACCATATTGAACAAATTTCTAGTGACTTGCCTCACCATATCGAAGACCTCTCCCTAGATGCCATGAGCCAGTTATGTAGTAGAAAGTTATTTAATTTTTTCATCATCTCTTCTCTGAAATCAGACACCTGCAGATCCTGCCCTTTCATCCTGTCTGTGAAGATAACAGCCCGGTAGCAAGTCTTGGATGCCATCAGTCGTAAGTATTGATAAAGGGCTTAGCAGTGTCAGTGTTGAAAGTGTTTGAATGATGCAGTATCAGTGCTGCCGCAAAACATTTGCATTCTGGTATTTTGATACACTGCTGCCCTGCCTGGGGAGCAGTCAGGCAAAGCATAAACCTGTTAACCTCGCCTACAAGAAGCAGAGCCTCTGTTATTTCTGTCCTCCCTAACAGCTGTGTAGACATCTGGACTGCTAATCACCTTGTATCTGGTCACTTAAGCACCAGGCAGTTGATAAAAAATGATAGCCCAGGTAACAAGTTGGCAGATTTTTAAAAATTCTCTACAGAGTACGTCATCTGAAATATTGGCTGAGCAAACATTAGTAACAAAGGAAATAATTCTTTGGAGATGGGATGTAAGATTTGAGTTGCCTAGACATAATAAGGCATTGCTTAAGTTTAATGCTATCAGCTACCAAAAAAGGAATTACTAGTGAATGGAAATTAAGATCTAAACCAACCATAACTGAAGTATTGAATAGGGGAAAGGAGATAAAAGGATTGGAGGTGGTATCTTCAAGGGAAAGGGAAGAAACAAATTACATAGAAATAAATGGAATTTTTGGGAACAGTATATGCAGAATAATGTTCAGGAGGAGGAGTGAAATTTAAGAGAAGTCAGTCAATTTATGTAATGTTGGAGTCAGTGAGAATTGTTAGAAAGAAGACATGTATAGGTTCATAGGTAAGTACTAGGCCTGCTGCCCTTTCACCCCATTTAAGCCTAACTAGTTTCCTTTTTTATGCTCAAGATAACGTATCCCATTGGCTTTACCCATTCTATGATTAATAATTATAGATTACCCCTAATAAGAATAAGTGGGGTCATACAGGGGCTTTGTCTGCCCGTTAGTACAGTGGACAGTGCTGGGGTAAGTCTCCTGTTTCCCACATCCATAGATCAAAGTTGTGCTTAAAAAAATGGACAGGGATGAAGTTTGTTTTATGTGGAATGGGAGTTTGTTCCACAGCAGTGATATCCTTTGCAAAATATGCCTGTCCCTCCAAACCGTTATGTTGATGCTGAAGAGGTTTAAATCCCTAGATTAAGTGTTTCTGATGCCACTTCACTTGCTGATGTGCAGTAAATCCATCAGTAATGGTTGGCGGATTGCTTGTATGTCAGACACAGGTCACCCCTTTGCAGTCTGTAGGATACTAAATATAGTGACATGGCTTTGAGTTGGTCCATGTAGGACATGCTATTTAGGACTTGTATCCTTTTAGTAAAGTATCTCTTTTTTAATTTCTCCAAGTCTTTTGGGTTTCTAATACCATGACTGGAATGGACCCTATTCCTAAGTCAAAGTACAATTAAAGTTCATGAAATTAGTATTGTTTCACTCTTTGATGTCAGCTAGTAGTGCTCTTCCAGCACCCGCAGTGTGCCCAGTAATGATTCTTTCTGCAATTTGTATGGAGTTACATGTATTGGTAGCATATGTAAATATGATTGTAGACGCTTCTTTGTAAGACCTGTTGCTCCTACTACTATTGGAACTGTCTGAGTATCTTTCTTCCATGTTGCTCTTGTTTCTGCCTGCAAATCCTGATATTTTATGACTTTGTGTCTCTCTGTATGCAGGGCAGTGTACTCAGTGGGTGTGGTGAATTCAGTGATCAGTGCTAATTTTGTCTTCTTTTCCTGGACCACCATGTCTGGTTTTCTAGCATCTATCTTTTGAACTGTTGGTAATGGATGATCTCATGTGATGTAGACTTCATTTTCTGTGATGCTTTGTGGCTAATATTTCCAGTGTTTTTCAGCCACTTCAGTACCTTAATGTTTGCACAATCCCCAGTGCACAGTCTTGCCACATTATTATGCCTTTCAGTATACACTCCTCCTGCCATAAGTATGTTGCTACCAGCAATGTGGTGTTCAACTGTTTCCAATTCGGTTTTACAAAACCTACATTCGTCTGTTTCTCCCACATGCTCAATGGACTTTGTAAACAAACGTGTACACAGCCCACTATCTTGGGGTGCCAATATTGACCTTTCATCTCCTTAACCATACCTGATCAACATGAGGTTCTTCCAGAAGTTTTCTATACTAGCTATATTTATGCATTTTCCACATTTCTTGCCTTCTCATCTCATCCTTCACCTTATATTCTTTCTTTTGTTTTTTGGCGCATTCATTTGCTGCCAGATTTTTCTCTACTTCTGGTTTGATTTCCATTCCTGCTTGATGCCGATATGCTTCTGCTAGATTAAGCAGAGAAGTCATCTTAGATTTATTCTCCTCATGTTTCAAAACTTTAACTACGTTTGCGTCTTGTGAGGTCAGCAGATATGTGTGGAGTCCCACAATTGCAGATCTATACTTATAAACTATTTCAAAGAGGCCCATCCCTCCTTCGGAATGAGGAATATATAATCTTGGTATGCGCTAATTTTTATAAGTCATTTGGTGAGTATGAAGCATCCTTCTTGTTTTCCTATCTCATCTGTCCAGCATGTTTTGGGGCCAGTCAGTCACTCCAAACTGTAAGTTAAGACAGGAAGAGCAAATTGGTTTATAGTTTGGATTTTATTCCTAGATGTCAGTGCTGTTTGCAGGATTAATTTAAGTCTTCTGAAGTATTCCTTGCTAAGTTTTATTCGCATTTGTTCGTGTTTTATTGTTGATACTTCATCAATTCCCAAATATTTATACACTCCTTCTTGTTCAAGTTCTTTTATAACACATTCTTGTCCCAAAATGATGTTTTCCTGGTGTTGTAGTTTTCCTGCTTTAAAGGTTGCTTTTGCACATTTATCAAAACCAAATGACATTCTTGTATCATCTGAAAAAAGGTTTTGACAACTTGCAGTTGTGCTTTCAGTTCCTCATCTGATGAGCTGTACAGTTTTAAATCATTGACAAAGAGAAGATGAGAAGTCTTTACACTTTGTTGTTTTCTAGGAGCCAGATTATAGCCACTGCTGAAGCTGTTAAGTAAACAGCTTAATGGGTTAAGGGCAAGGCAGAACAGCAGCAGTGATAGAGAGTCATCCTGGAATATCTCCCTTTGAATTTTTATCCCTGGGATCATAATTTGTCCTTTATCCTGGCTTAATTGCAAAGTGGTTTGCCACTGTTTCATGGTCACTGTAATGTAATCAATTAGTGTAGGGTGTATCTTATAAATTTTTAAGCACTCTTTTATCCATGAATATAGAATACTATCAAATGCTTTTTTGTAGTCAGTCCATTCCATACTTAGAGTCTTTCCCTTTTTACAATTCTCGACTATGACTTTATTTAACAACAAATGATCCTTTGTTCCGTATGACTTTCTTTTATTGCCCTTTTGTTCTACTGCGATAATTGCGTTTTCTTCTAAATGACTATAAACTCTGTCTGCATTAGTTCCCGTATATAGTTTATACATAGTCGGAAGGCAAGTTATTGGTCTATAATTTTTAGGGTAGCTTGCAAGTTCACTCTTAAGTAGGAATATTGTTTTTCCTGTTGTTACCAGGTTGGTGTCTGTTTGGGGTGTGCATATAAATAGTTCTTACTCATGACTAAGTCTCCGTGTAAGGATGTTAATACTTTCAGCCAAAAGTTAGGCACTGCATCTGGGCCTGGGGTTTTCCAATTAGAGGCTTTTCTTAACTTAGTTTCAGTCTCTCTGGCTGTTACTTCATCCCATTTCATATCATGTACCTTTAAACCTCTTATTCTATCATTAACCTCTTCTATCTATATCTGTCTGTGTGGGCGTTCAGTTGTTGTATGTGTCTGGACAAATACATGCCAATGGGGCATTTATGTTTAATGATTGGCCTAATGAGGGCTGAGTAAAGGTGGACAGTGACATCCCTAGATCTAGATACAATCTCTTTGTTTATAAGCTGTGCAATATAGAAGGATTTCCTAAAACAGTAGACACATGTTGATCAAAAATTAAGTCACTGTCCACACAAGTTCCCAAATCCTGAATAACTGGGTCAGTCTTTAGAGGTCCATTATCAATGTAGTAGTTCCGTGGGGTAGATGACTTCCGAAGGATAAAGTAATGTATTTTTTTGACATTTAGCTTCAGATCATGATTTTGATAGCAGTTATTTATGTGAGACAGAGCTTCCTGCTGGATGGCTAAATCATTTGGAGATTCAGTGACTGCTCCTAGCTTGCAGTCATCTGTAAACTTACTTAGCCAAAACCCTTTAGTATTAACTTTTACTTAAGAAAAGTAGATGCCAAATAGGAGAAGTTCCAACACAGAACTCTGGAGGACTCCATTGGTGACTGATCTCTTTGTGGAGGTAACTTCCCCTATTTTGATTATCTGCATCGTATGAGGGAGCCAACGGGTGACATAGGGGTTTATTCCTAGTTTATGCATCTTTTTTTACTATGCCTCAATGGGGATTTGTGTCAAAAGCTTTGGCTAGGTCGATGTATGCAGGGTGTACCGTTTTGCCTTCATTTATTCCTTTGGTGACCTTTTCAGAAAACCCACCAGACTGAGTAAACATGACCTGCCCTTGATGAATCCAAACTGAGATGGGTCCAGTGTTTGGAAGTTCCCTATGCCCCGATTGATTGATTCCATGATAATTCTTTGCAAATGAAGCTGGACAGACTTATAGGTCTGTAATTGCCTGGGTCTGTGGAAAGCCCTTCTTTATGCAGGGGAATGGCTAGCTGTTCCCCATTCACATGGTACAAAACCTGTATGAAGGATGAGATTGAATAGTGTTCTTAGGGGTGTGGCTAAATCATGCTTTAGTTTATTTAAGATGCCTCTAGGATATTGTCACTACCCATCAATACAGTATTTTTAACTTTTGACAGTGCTTTTAGGACTTGGTCTTGTATGATAGCTGGAGATGAGCCAGTTTCAGGTATATCTTGAGAGACAGACTGCAGGGATAGAGGGGTAGAGTTAGATCTAAATTTATCAGTCAGCAGGTTAGCTGTATCTTCAGCCTCAGTGTAGGTAATGTAGATCACAATCAGCTCAGCACATTGCTGTGTTGTTCTTTTGAAATTACGAACATAACTAAAAAAATGCCTTGTGATTGGCTTTGGCTTGGGTATTTATTTTAACCTCCGACTTCTTTTTGGTTGATTTTATTAAGCTCCTGAGTTGTTTTATTTCAGTGACAAGGGTTATAACATTTTGGGAATTACTCCTTACTCTTTGTTTTGATTGTTATTTTGATCTTTTTATTTTTTTATTTTGATCAAGATTATTTTCCTTTTATTATAAAGCTTGTTGATGTTATGGTTCCAACTTGGGGAGTTGTTTCTGGGATTTGCCCTGCACTTGTTCCTGTGGGATACAGCTGCATGTATAATTCATGAAGCTAATAAAAAATTCTTTACAGAGATTTTCTTTTCTATAACTGTATGTGTATCCAGATTCACAGTGTGGGAAGCTAGTTGTCTTCTTCTTTCGGCTGTTCCCATTAGGGGTCGCCACAGTGGATCATCTGTTTCCATTTCTTCATGTCCTCTGCATCTTGCTGTGTCACACCAACCACCTGCATGTCCTCACTTACCACATCCATAAACCGTATCTTAGGCCTTCCTCTTTTTTTCCTCTTACTTGGCAGCTCCATCCTTAGCATCCTTTTCTCAGTATATCCAGCATCCCTTCTCAGCACATGTCCAGACCAAGTCAATCTTGCTTCTTTGGCATTGTCTCCAGACTGTCCATCCTGAGCTGACCCTCTAATATACTGAGTCCTAATCCTCTCCATCCTTGTCACACCCAATGCAAATTTTAACATCTTTAATTCTACCACGTCCAGCTCTGACTCCTGCCTTTTTGTCAGTGCAGCTGTCTGCAACCTATATAACATAGTTGGTCTCACTACCCTCTTGTAGACCTTCCCCTTCACTCTTACTGGTACTCGTCTGTCACAAATCAACAGTGTGTGAAGCTAGTAAAGGTGTTAAAAAAAACTTTAGTCCTCACCATATTCATCAAGTGGGATATATTACTTAATTAGAAAAAAGTCAGTAAACTTTTCTGTTATTTTGCACCAATTGTATCCTAATTAAACCAGGTCTGTCACAATTAAAGAATGGAGTTTTTTTGTTTACGATCTGGCTAGCTTTGTACTGGGAAATTAGTCATCCCAATGGTTTTGTGTTTATCTCTTTTGTTACCATATGAAGATAAAAACATTTCAGTTTGAGAAATTTTAGCATTTGACATTTTGAGTAAAACCACTGGGGGAAAGAGGTTGTTGACTCTCCAGGTATGAAATAGCATTTGCTTTCCTTCTTTCAATACATTTTTAGCCTGCAGGATTTCAGTTTGCAACTTTGTTTTCTTTTTGTATCTGGAATAGATGCTGAACCATGAGAAAACTGTGTACATAGTGAAATTTATGAGATACCGTGTGCATCTCAGTTATACTTGTGCTTTGTGCATTCACAGTGTGAACAGGTAATCAGGTTATTCCATTGGCAGAAATGCATATTCAGTGTGCTGTACTGTACTGTTTTATTGCTTTATGTTATTTTATTTTTATTCCACAGGTCAGTCTCATTCAGGATCGATTATTTCAGCTGATTTCCAAAATGAAGTTTGCATTGACTTTGCTTATAACATCATGGACTGAAAAAAAGCAGAGACGAAAATCCACTGCCACACTTATAACACTGAATATTTTATTATTCCCGCTGGTAGTGGTTATCATAATAATTTCTACAGCACTTTCAGCACCCTTGCTGCCACTCTTCACACTTCCTATATTCTTGGTTGGATTTCCACGGCCAGTTCGATTCTGGCCAGGAGCAGTGGGTAGAGCTGCATGCACCTGTCCTGAGTCTGTGTATTACCAACAAATGATTCCTAGCTTACTTGCTTCATTGCAGACTGCATTTGCAATGGGCAGTCTAGGTAAGTTGAAACAAAAATAGCAGTCTTTGAGAGGTGATAATTTGTTTGAGTAAACCTTGAAATTTATTTGATACGGTATTTCTTAAACCTTAAGTCCATATGATTTGGTTTACAGTTCAAATTATGCAGTATTTAGGAAAGATAAGGATAAATGTTATCCTGAAATCAAGTTTAAAATGTAATTGCAGTTGATTCTGTTTCCCTAGAGATGACTCTGTTAGCAAAAAATGAGGTCATTGAGACTTAATATTTTGGAAATATACAATCTGAAGACTGCTTAATCCCATATGTAAAACTAAAAAAAAGTATTTTTATAGATATGTGTATGTATATGTATTTTTTTTAAAACACTCAGTGAAAATGTACACATTTGTCAGAAATACATAAAATGTTATACACAGATCTTCAGTATGTCTTGTGGGAGACAAAGTCTGCCATGTAAATCATAATACTTCAAACACCCCATAAACCTAACCATAACCTCACTTCTAAACTCAGCCTAGACCTGAAATGTAATGGTAAAATCACAAAGTTGTATTGGTATTTTTCTTTCAAAATGTATTCTCCTATATACAATTTTACCAGAAGATCTTGAACAAATTTCCCTCAAGCTAGTAACCTCCTCCCCCAAATGATTTATTTGGCACTTGTATTCATTGTCTGGCCTGATTTTCAAATATTAAGGATTGTATGCAAAGATATGACACAGAATGCATATCATTTTGTCTTTTACACATCACAGTTGGTTGTTCTAGGAATGATCTCCTTTTCCAGCCCCTTAGTGCTCTTTACGTCTGCAGCTAGTCATCCTGTATGCTTCAATATGCAGCATAATAGTGTTTAGAATTACAAATCTGTGTAGTCATCTTCACAGTTGTGCTGCACTGATAATGTGGCAAGGAACAATGTCAGCTTTACCTGCATTTTATAGTGGAATACTTGCTTTACTGGCAGGCATGTTAACTTCTTCTATATGGTGAATGGCAAAAAGATGCATATTGATTTAAAGCCTTAAGGCAAACAGAAATAGCAAAATGAATAAAATGTATAAATACATTTTTGAATTTATGTACAACCAAACCAAAGGCATGTGATAACGGCATGCTTCTGAAGCCACTGATGCATTGTCATCTTGCCCATGATCATGCTGTTCTGAGATGCAACTAGAAAGGGTGCAGTTATCATGGCTGGATTTTTAAACTGTTTACAATTCTGTATTACAAAATCTACATTTGTCCAGTTCTCCCACATGATCAATGGACTTTGTAAACCAACATGTACGTAGTCCATTTTCTTAGACCCACCAATATTAACCTTTTGTCTTTTGGTTTAAATTCATCTCTCCTTTAACCATTCCTGCATTTGATCCTGATCAACATGAGGTTGTTTTAAGAGTTTTCTGTAGTTGCAACTATATTTATGCATTTTCCACATTTCTTGTCTTCTCATCTGATCCTTCACTTTATATTTGTTCTTTTGTTTGTTGGCACATTCAGTTACTGCCTGATTTTTATCTACTTCTGGTTTGATTTCCATTCCTGCTTGACACAAATATGCTTCTGCTAAACTAAGAAGGGAAGTCATCTTACACTTATTCTCCCCATGTTTTAAAAATTTTGCTTTGTTTCAGTCTTGTGAAGTCATCTGATATGTATACAGTCATACAATTGCAGAGCTATACATGTAATCAACTTCGAGGAGGCCCATACCTCTTTCAGAACAGAGAATATATAGTCTTGGTATGCACTGTTATTTATAAATCATTTGATAAGCATGAAGCATTCTTGTTTTCCTGTCCAACCAATCCAACACCTTTTGGGGCCAGTCATTCTCTCCAAAACTGTAAGTTAGGACAGGAAGAGAAAATTGGTTTATAGCTTGAACTTTGTTCCTAGATGTCAAAGGCTGTTTTCAGTATTAAATTTAGTCTTCTAAAATATTCCTTACTAACTTTTATTTGCATTTGTTTATGTTTTATTGTTGAGCCTTTGTCAGTTCACAAATATTTATACACACCCTCTTGCTCAAGTTCTTTTATATCACATTACTGTCCCAGGCTGATGTTTTCTTGGTACTGCATCTTTCCTGCATTAAAGGTTGCTTTTGCACATTTATCAAGACCAAATGACATTCTTATATCGTATCCGAAAAAGTTTTGACCGTTTGCAGTTATGCTTTCAGTTCCACATCTGATGAACTGCACAGATGTTCTTCTTGTTTCACTGTTGCAGTCATCACTTGGGTTATCTGCCTGCATGTAGCTCTGAAGTCGGCCCGAGTACCAGAGACTTAGTATTTCTGCGTTGGTTGCTGTCGCTCCAGGTCTGACGTCAGGTTGTCAGGGGGTATAAAAACAGGCAGCCGACGCCATTACATCAGTTTTTCTTGCCGAGGAGCCCAAAGCAGAAGCAGTTAGCATGAGTGCCGGACGGCCGCTACCTGAGTTTTCGTTATCGAATTGAATTATCCTGAAGTCTTCTGAAGCTAAGTACCCCGTTGGGGATCCTTTTTTCTTGCTCTAACCGATGTCAGAAAAATTTAACAATTGTCTTGCCTGTGGAAAGCAAATACCACACCTAGATTTTCATTCTTACTGCATCACCTGTTTAGGCCCAGACCACGACGTTCCTCGCTGTCAGTTTTGTGCCTTGTTCAACACCCAAACTATTTGTCGTTGGGCCCTTATTGTCGTTAAATACTTTAGTTCTCGTTTTCTATATTCCAAGATGGCTTTGTAAGCCATCCGACTACCGATCTACTGAAAAAACTTAAGGATAAAGACAGAGACAGACCGCACATGTCCAAAACTGCCGACAATGCTTCTGTTAAGCTAGTCGCCGGTACTCAGTGAGGTGCTTTTGCAGCCCCTGATGCCCGCTTCAGTGGATTCACAAGCCTCTACCAAGACCCATTCGGAGTCCGGTATGTTGCGAGACTCTTCTTGGATGGAACCTGTGGATGTCTCTACCCTGTATGGGTCTGGAGCCACCGAGCAGGCACCGGCTACTGAGGAAGATGTTCGCACTACCGATATTCGACACAAACCAATGACTTCTTTCACGTCTTCAGTTCTGTCTAAAATTACCGAGTTTCTAAGGCCAAGAGTACGCGCTACGCCTAAAAAAACGATGACCCAAACTCATGCACCTGCTTCCTTGCCAGAACGTCAAATGCTTAAAATGGCAGAAGACCTTATTATGTTGATTAGGGGAAATCAGCCTTCCCCTGCTAAGAGAAAAAGAGACCTGTCCCCAGCAGCTTTAACTGACCAAGAGTCCGACGACTCTGAGGTATCTGATTATGAAGGCATGCCTTTATCTGCTTATGAGGATTGAGATGCAGAGGAATCTATTCCCTTTGCTTCTCCTTCAGATGATTTTTCTTTTGGGAAAACCTTACATACTGTAAGAGAGCATTTCCACTGGGAATGCCAAGATGACCCTCAGTCCAAAAAGAGACTCAGAGAATTTTTAGACTTACCACAATGTAGGCCTTTAGCAATATCCCCAGTCCTGGATGTTGTGGATGATGTCTTTATGGAATCCAGTGCAACTCCTCATACTTTACCGCCTGCTCCACAGAAACCAGACAGGTACTACAGAGTACCTGACTCTCACAAATTCCTTTTCAAAAATCCTGCTGCTGACCCAGAGGTCATCTCACAGGGGCCTAAAAGTATCAAAGCAACTACAGCTAACAGTCCCACCCCTTTGGACAGGGACTCCAGAGCTTTAGATAGATAGGGTAAGAAAGTATACACCTCTGCAACTCTCGCCATTAGGGCTTTGAATTGCCAGTTTCACATGCCGAAGTACCAACAACATATTATGGAACTTGTTAAGCAAATTCTGCACCAGGACACCTCACAGCAGGGCCTGGAAAGTGGATACCCTATCCTTCCAGTGGGTAAACCTCTCAATCTATGCATTTCCCCCTCTGCCCCTTCTCTCAAGAATATTGCTCAAGATAAGACAGGACAGACCAAGGACATTTCTGATTGCCCTGGACTGGCCATGCCAGCACTGGTACCCACTCCTGCGCAGCCTGTCACCGGTGCCACCCTGGCACCTACCCCAGAGCTCCACCCTGCTCACTCAGCAGGGGGGGACAGATCTTGCATCTGCAACTGCAAACCCTAAATCTTGCAGCATGGCTTATTCCTTGAATTCTCCCCCAGTGACCAGCCTAAGCAAGCAGCTATTGGACTTCATTCTTAAAGCCAGAAGACCCAGTACAAGGAAGTCCTATGCTGATAAGTGGAAAAGGTATTGCTCCTGGATTCAATTTAAAGACGAGGACACGACTCTGCCTCCCTACCTCTAAACCTCGATTACTTAGTAGATCTACTCCACAGAGGCCTATCCTTTTCCTCCATTAAGATCCATGCCTCTGCCATCTCGGCTCATTACAACTCTGAGCCCACCCCTATTCTCTCACCCTCTCATCAAACAGTTCCTGAGATGGACAAACAACTTAAGGCCACCAAGGAGAGCACCCACCCCTGCTTTTGACCTTAACTTTGTACTGGAAAAGCTCACACTGCCCCCTTTTGAGCCTGCAGCATCAGTAGACTTACAATTCCTCTCTTGGAAAACAACATTGCTCCTGACCATCACTTCAGCAAGAAGAGTGTCTGAGCTACAAGCACTTATGGCTGTGGAACCCTTCATTATTTTTCATTCTGACAGGGTCTCCCTCAGGACTAATCCTTCCTTTATGCCCAAAGTGGTGTCCAGTGTGGCTCTCAACCAATCTATCTATTTGCCACCCTTCTTCCCTAATCCTCAAACTAAAAGGGAAAGGATCCTTGCACTCCTTGGATGTGCACAGACAGCTCAGATTCTACCTGGATAGGACTAAGCCCTTCAGGAAATCTGACCTATTACTACTCAGTTTTGTACCAGAGGCAGAGGGCAAGGCCATTTCAAAACAGACAATTTCCAAATGGATAGCACACTGTATCCATTTCTGCTACAAACATCATGGGAAACCAACCCCTCAGGGGGTTAGAACACATTCCACTAGGGCAACTTCTACCTCTACAGCATTCCTCAGGGGAGTCCCTAGCAGGGACATTCGGGAGGCTGCTACCTGGAGTTCTGTACACACATTCACCAAGCATTGCCACCTGCCTATATTTTCCAAATCCAGGGCGGGTTTTGCAACTGAAGTCCTGCAGGGCATACAAGCCAGCCCAAACACTTCTTGACTGCCTCCTCCCTTTCTACAGCTTTGGGAATCAACCCAAGTGTGATGACTGCAACAGTGAAACACGAAGAACATAGTACAGTTGTGTACACTTACCATAAATGTAGATGTTCAAGTGTATTCACTGTTGCAGTCCTGGTTTCCCTCCCTCCAGCCCCCTTCTCTCTCCTCTATGTGTATACTACTCACCCCTTGCAGGGGTATTGGTGTTGATATTTACTTTTTACTGGTGGAGATTTTTCCACCATAGCTTAGCTCCCTGTTGGTGGGCTTCTGACATTTGGAGCAAGAAAAACTGATGTAATGGCATTGGCTGCCTGTTTTTATACCCCTGATGACCTGACATCAGATCTGGAGCGACAGAAACCGATGCAGAAATACTAAGATGTTATGTGATC
Source organism: Protopterus annectens (assembly GCF_019279795.1). Taxonomy (NCBI): domain Eukaryota; kingdom Metazoa; phylum Chordata; order Ceratodontiformes; family Protopteridae; genus Protopterus; species Protopterus annectens. The sequence goes on from NC_056737.1 coordinate 795,734,389, forward strand.
CTATCTCGCCTACATTCTGTACTGATGGGCTCGGAGCCGATCCCTCGGCTCCGACTCGGCACGCTATGCTATAGAGCGAGGCCTCTTATTGGCTGAGCTATTTCTTATCCCAGGATGCACCACCACTAATCCCCCAGATCTCGTTTGCCGCTTACAAGCTTAGACGTGGTCTCAACTTGGCAGGGCTAAGTACTAATTTATTTAGGCTTTTCCTGTCAGGAATTTGCTTGCTTTGAACTCAAAAGCTGTTTTAACAGCTATTGTTGTGATTTGAGTGTGTATTGAACAGTTCTGTTGAGGAATTTGTGTTTTTCGTCAAGGGAAGGTTTCCCGTTTTAGTTAGAGGGGCCTTCCCCTGTTGCCTTTTGCTATCTTAGCGTTTTATTTGTGGGTCAAGTACCCGTTTAAGTTAGAGGGTCTTGACTCTCTCTTTCTGTGAGCTATTTTTTCTTGTACAACTGTATTGTGTTTAAAAAAAAAAAAAAAACTTTATATTTTTTGTTCTTAAACCATTAAGTTTTGGTGTGTTTCTCTTTAGACAGGTGTGTTTTTTTCTAAATTAGTCCTGTTCAAAGAGCATAGACCCTCCGGGTTTAAAAAGTGCACGAGGTGTGGTTATAAGATGTCCATAACGGACGACCACTCCTCGTGCGTCTATTGCTTAGGCAACAAGCACCTACAAGAATCATGTAGCGTGTGTCACGCCTTCTCATCAAGGGTCCTCCAGGAGAGGAAAAACAAATTAATCCTTAAGGGGTTAATTAAGCCATCCTTCGAGGAGGCTTTATCTTCCTCTCCCTCTCTTTCAAAAAAGAAGAAAGCGTCGGCTCCGACCAGTCAGTCGGAACCGACTGCCAAAAAACCTAGGCAGACTTCTCCATCGGCTCCACGGACTTCGGAGCCGAGGGCGGAACGGTCTGCCTCGATGCCTCCAGTCTCAACCCCTCTGGTTTCGGAGCCGAGGACTGGGGCATCGAGAGGCGGGTCACCTTCATCGGCTCCACTGATATTGGAGCCGATGAGGGTTGCCGGCTCAGACTCTTCCCCTTCGGAGCCAAAGTCCTCGTCGGCACCGAGGGAAATTACCTTGAGATCTCCCTCGGAGCCGATAATTATAGAGTCTATTCGGAGCCGGTCCCCTAGTCCTTTGGAGCCGATGGAGAAATCGGTTCGGACCCGATCGGTATCATCCAGATCATCCAAGATGTCTGATTCGGACATCGACAGGGTGCTCCTAAGACTCTTCCAGTCTCCGGTGTTCCAAAAGCTAGTTTCGGCTCCAGCCCATTCGGCTTCGGAGCCGATGGTCCACCTCCCTACTATGGTTCCTCCTCCAACAGTCTCGGCACCGTTGGAGCCGGTGCTGGTGAAACCGGTGGAGGTTTTAGGGTCGGGCCCGACCCTTACTCCAACTCCGGCTCTTGGGTCGGACTTCGGTACGCAGACTTCTTCCGTCGGCCCCGGGGGGGATGCTTCGGGATTGATGGTTTCGGTCCCAAGTCTCCCTCTTGGTGCGTCGGCGGTGGGAGTGCCGTCTACTGTCGTGGCCACGGAGGTGGGACCCTCCCAGGATTCTGGTGGTCCCGCCTTCAGGGTTATGAGGAGTGCGTTAGCCAAATCATCTTTGGCTACCTCCACGGTCTCCCCAGCTCCTTCCCTGCATACCGAGACTGGGTCTTTGGCAGTCCCCCTGTCCTTAGACAGTGGAGCCCCGGGGCCTGAGGTTACCCCACTGGGGTTCCCTCCTGGAGGTCCTTCTGAAGCTTCTTCGAAGAACCCCCAGGAAAAGATCGTGCAAGAGGAAGCACGTTGGCTCCTGATGAGTCTCTTACATCAGACACTGACCTCGATGATGCAGAGGGGTCCCCTAAGTCATCCTCAGATGATGTCTCCTTTGCAGACATCCTGGAAGCCCTTAAACAACGAGGAGGCTGGCAGTCCAAACCCCTTCTGCTGATGAGTCGGTGTTCCTTAAGGCCTTCGGGCTCAGCCCTCCGCCTCCTGGGTGTCTCCGCCCGACGAGCTCTTGGATTTGATCTGTCAAGGGCGTGGGAACACCCAGACTCTGTGGAACCGTGCCTGCTCGTCCGAATAAGTTCCTCTCTGCACCCCTGAAAAAGAATTTCTAACCAAAAGTGTGGCTGTAGATGCTTTGGTGGTGGCATCTGCTACCCAGCAAGATGTAGCAGAGGCTTCAACGTCCGTCCATCCTCCTAATAAGGAGTCTAGGAGCATGGATCGGCACGGAAAGTGCACCCTAAGTTCAGCTGCCTTTACATTAAGGTCCTTGAACTACCTTACGACTTTACTAGATTTCAGAGGGATCTGATTAAAGAGCTTTCCGATACCCTCTTGGGTAACCTGCCTGAGGAGCTGGCCCAGACGGTTGGCTCTCAGCTGGCTACATTGTCGTCCATTTCAAACTCGTCCATGAGGCTCATTTCTTATGCGGCCGAAGGGTGAGTAAGCGGGTACAGGCATTGCTCTCACGGAGACAAGCCTGGCTCCACCTGTGTCATTTCGCGGAGGCCTTTAAGTCTTCCTTTGCCGACGCCTTTGATGGGTCCTCCCTGTTTGGACCCAAGGTAAAGGACACACTGACCTGCGAACAGGAGGGTAAGACTCTGACTGCAGGGGCACGATTTTCCACTCCCTTCGGCCTTATCCCAAGGCTAAAGAGGAGGGAAAATGTGGTTCCATAGATCTCAGAAGCCTTACCCCTCTCAGCAGGATGATCCCCTTCCAGAGGCAGGAGGGGGAAATTCTTCTGGAAGACGCCGTCCCAGAGGCGGCAGAGGGCCTCGCAACACTGGAGACCGCGAGTCCTTTCGTGGCTCTTCAGCCTTTCACAGTCCCTGAGGGATTGCCCGACTGTGCAGCTCCGGAGCCAGTCGGGGTCGTCAAGCACCTGAAAGCCTGGAGAAGGTATCACTCGGGACCGATGGGTGCTTCGAATTATCGCCGGAGGTTACACCATTCCTTTCTCTCACTGCCCACCTCAGTCCAAAAAAATCCCGGACCCGCCACCCAGTCAACGGGATACTGCAGCCTCAGAAGTTTCAAAGCTGCTGCAAAAAGGAGTCATCCAACCGGTCCCCGTAGACCAGATCGAATTAGGGACTTACTCAAGATTCTTTTTGGTGCCAAAAAAGACCGGGGACTTGAGGCCCATTTTGGACCTCAGCATCCTAAACCATTCAGTCAGAAAGTCCAAGTTCCGAATGGTCACCCTACAAACCATTCTCCCATTGCTGGAGAAAGGTGTTTGGATGTGCTGCATAGACCTCAAGGACGCTTATTACCATATCATGGTACATCAAGGTCCAGGAGACATCTGCGCTTCAGCCTAGGAGGCAGTCATTTTCAGTTCCGCGCGCTGCCCTTTGGTCTCACCACAGACCCTAGGGTGTTCACCAAGTGCTTGGCAGTCGTGACTGCTCACCTGAGAAGTCTAGGATTCCAGGTGTTTCCGTATCTAGACGACTGGCTCCTAACTGCCACCTCCAAGCATCTACTACGGCGGAGCCTACAAGCCACTATATCACTGGGCAATTCCCTTGGAATCACCTTCAATTGGCCAAAGTCTGTGTTGTTGCCATCTCAACGAATAAGATTCATAGGGGTAGAGATAGACTCAAACCAAATGCGGGTCTATCTACCTACAGACAGAATACAAACCATACAGACTCAAGTTCGAGCCTTACTTCCCAGGTCCAAAGCCCCAGCCAGGATGGTCCTGCAGCTATTGGGATCCATGTCCGCCACGGTTCTTCTAGTCCCCTTGGCAAGGTTGCACATGAGAATTCTCCAGTGGCTTCTTTCAGCTCAGTGGTCCTTTCAGGAACTCCCTCTGTCACCTCATATGGATCACGGAAACATGCAAACGGGACCTTCGCTGGTGGCTAGTGCCCTCCAATTTGGATCAGGGACGACCCTTTGTTCCACCTCCTCCTGCAGCCACTTTGACCACGGATGCCTCCCAGATGGGGTGGGGGGGCATTCCCTGGGCAGGTCAGTCCAAGGCAAATGGCACCCAGAAGAGACCCTACTTCATATCAACATCTTAGAAATGAGGGCTGTGCTTCTGTCCCTCCAAGCCCTTCACGATTACCTCCCTCAGGGCGTAATTGCCGTTCACTCAGACAACATGTCAGCTGTCTGGTACCTGAACAAACAGGGAGGGACCAGATCCTATCCTCTTTGCAGAGAGGCCATGAGAGTCTGGGAATGGGCAGTCTCGACCGAACGCTTTCTAGTGGCTACTCATATCCCAGGCAAGTCCAGTGTGATAGCCGACAGACTGAGCAGAACCATCCTCTCTCCTCACGAATGGTCTCTGAACATGACAGTTGTAAGTCAGATTTTCAGCAGATGGGGAGTTCCGTGTTGCGACCTCTTCGCGACTCCACTAAATGCGAAGTGCAAAAAATTCTTCTCCCTAACCCCGGCTCCGGGAAGAGCCCCATGGACGACTAGCCCGTTCTTGGCCCACCGGCTTGCTTTATGCCTTCCCCCCAGTTCCTCTCCTTCCCAGGGTGATCCAAAAGACATCTCTCTTGGGGAGCAAAATGATCTTAGTTGCTCCTTACTGGCCTCGTCAAGTATGGTTTCCCTATCTTTGGAAATATACTCTGGAAGGTCCATGGTTCCTGGATCAGATCCCAGACCTTTTGGTTCATCAGTTGGGACTATTCCACCAGTCCCTGCACACCTTAAAATTGATGGCTTGGCTCCTTCTCTTCCGACTATAGTCAGGAGTCATACATTGGATCCAGAGGTTGTACACATATTATCTTCGGCCCATAAGTCTACTACAAAGAAACTGTATTCTAGCAAATGGAAAAGATTTGCTATTTGGGCTCAACTCCGGGGCCTGGATCCCATCACTATTCCCGTGGCAGAAGTACTAAAATTTTTAACTTCTCTTTTCAATCAAGGCTCTTCAGTCTCTACCATCAAGGTTCAATTGGCAGTGATTTCTAATTTTCACGAATCTATAAACCCACCTTTAATGAGCAACAGATTGTGTATTGTGTAAGACCTTCTTGAAAGGTGCTGCGCTTTTAAGATCTCCGATTTCTCATCCTGCTCCTCCATGGGATCTCGATGTGGTGTTACGCGCCTTAACTTCCTCCCCCTTCGAACCGGCAGCTACATGTGATCTAAAATTTCTATCGTGGAAGACTGCTTTTCTGGTGGCGATTACTTCTGCCAGAAGAGTTTCAGAGCTTCAAGCTTTGTCTGTAAACCCCCCGTATTTGGTTTTTCACAAAGACAGAGTATCTCTCAGGCCAAATCCTTCCTTTGTCCCTAAAGTTTGTTCCAGTTTCTGCCTACAACAATCGTTAGAACTTCCAGTCTTTTTTCCAAAATATTCTAACAAAGCGGAATTCATATTCCACACATTAGATGTCCACAGGCAGTTGCATTTTTATTTAGACAGGACCAAACAAACAAGGAAAACAGATCAGTTGTTTGTATCCTTTGCAGACAATAAATTGGGCAAAGCTGTCACAAAGGTCACTATTGCCAAATGGATCAGGGACTGTATTACTCAAGCTTATTCTTATTCTAACAAATAGCTTACCACCTCTGTCAAAGCTCACTCTACAAGAGCTATGGCTACTTCGATAGCATTTCATTCTAAGCTTGCCATTAGTGACATTTGTGCTGCGGCTACATGGTCTTCCCCAAGACACTTTCATTTCCCACTACAAATTGGATGTGGCATCTAGAGGACGAGCTTCATTTGGTTCCACAGTGCTCAGGAGTGTTTTCCAATGAGCCACCCAGGATTTAGGTGCTAGGGACGCTGTCCCATCAGTACAGAATGTAGGCGAGATAGGATCACATAACATCTTTTAGTTATGTACTTACCATAACTTTAGATGTTTGGGATCCATCTCGCCTACATTCCTAATGACCCACCCTCCTTCCCCCTTCCTTGGAGATCAGAGGATGTCAGAAGGTCCGAATCCTGTTGTTTCATCTTGAAACATCTAACAATGTTATATAAACAAGTTGTGCATGTGTGCATGAATGCGGACAAACAAGATCTGGGGGATTAGTGGTGGTGCATCCTGGGATAAGAAATAGCTCAGCCAATAAGAGGCCTCGCTCTATAGCATAGCGTGCCGAGTTGGAGCCGAGGGATCGGCTCCGAGCCCATCAGTACAGAATGTAGGCGAGATGGATCCCAAACATCTAAAGTTATGGTAAGTACATAACTAAAAGTCTCTGGTATTCGGGCTGACTGAGGGCTACCTGCAGGCAGATAACTGAAGTGTGATGACTGCAACAGTGAATACACTTGAACATCTACATTTATGGTAAGTGTACACAACTGTACCTTTTAAATCATCCACAAAACGAATATGAGAAGTCTTTACACTTGGTTGTTTTCAGGGAGCCAAATTGTAGCCATGACCTAATTTGTTAATGGGTTAAGGGCAAGAAAAAAGAGCAGCGGTAACAGACAGTCACCCGTGAATATTGCCCCTTGAATATTTATCCCTGGAATAATAATTTCTCCTTTAACATGGCTTAACTATAAAGTGGTTTGCCACTGTTTCATGGTCGCGGTAATGTAATATATCAGTGAAGGGGGTATCTTATACATTTTTAAGCATTCTTTTATACATGAATGTGGGAATACTGTCAAATGCATTTTTTTGTAGTCTGTCCATGCCATACTTAGATTCTTCCCCTTTTTACAGTTCTCCATTATGACTTCAACAAGTTATCCTTTGTTCCATATGACTTATTTTGTTACCCTTTTGTTCTATTCCCATTATTCAGTTTTCTTCTATAAACTCTGTCGGTATCAATTTCAGTGTATTGTTTTTACATCTCCGAAAGGCAAGTTATTTCTCTATAGTTTTTACGATACTTGCAGGTCCGCTCTTAAGAAGAAAGTATTGATCTGAAGTAGGCAGACTTCATTCGTCTGCAACCTGTGGTATCGGATCCGACCTCGGATCCGAGCCGGCAATTCAAAAGCTTTAGGCTCCGAGCTCCTAGCTCCTCCCTGTTACCCATAACCCCTTGCCAAGCCCTGACTGACCTCAGATTTCGTTTGCCGCTTTTCAAGTAGCTTCGGAATTCCAGAGCTCCTGGCGTTGGTGAAGATAAGAAAGAATTTTTGACAGAAAAAGTTTTAAAAATCTTTATTTTTGTTGTTGATATAGTTAGTGTTGAGTGTGTTTAGGCTTTCCTCTCTCTTTTATTTAATTATTCTCGGGTTTTTGCGTAGTTTGTTTGTGTGTGTTTTGTGTTAGGCCTTAGGGTTGTGATGTCTGAAGCCCATAAGGCTGTTTTCTCGAAATGTACCGAGTGTGGCCATAAGCTGTCCCCAGCGGATGGCCACACTGCGCGAATCTTGGGGTTGAACACCTGTCATCTGGTTGTACCATTTGTGCAGGGTTCAACCCCCGGGCTTTGAGGGAGCGGAGGTCGAAGCTGGTGCTGGCGGGTCTTTTACCTCCAGATACCGCTTCGGCCTCTGCCCCTTCCACGCAGCAACCTGTTGCTGTGGGTTCTCCCCCTCCGGCTGGGACTCAACCTCCCTCTAAGTTGCCGGAGGGGAAGGAATCCTCTAGGGAAAAAGAGAAGAAGGAGAGGCACAGGGAGAGAGGCACCACAAGCGGAGAGCCGAAACTTCCAGTTCGGCTCCCCCATCTAAGCGGGCCTCCCCTGTGCCTTCTAGTTTTCCTCCTCCTCAGCTCCACTCCCCTCGGTTCTCTCCTGGACCCGAGGAGGAGGAGGCTAGCCCTTCTAGGAGGTCTCCGAGGCGGCTCTCTAGGTCCGCTTCGGTGGCCTCCACCAGGTCAACATTTTCAATGAGTGAAGCTGATATGGACCAGATGATGAGGAAATTCATCCAGGCCCAAATGCAAATGGGAGTGCTCTAGCTCCATCGGGAGGGGCTTCGACCCCTTGGCTCCTTCTCCGACCCATATCTCGGGTTGAGCTGTCGGCGCCGGGCAGATTTGGATCCGTGGGTCGGATCCGATAGGTCGGTGCACCTCGGATCCGTCCCATCCCTTGAGTGCTTGGTGCCGGACCCGACCTCTCGAGCCGAGGCGAGCCTCGGATCCGAGGGAGCTGGTGTCTTCGGCCCGTCCAGGTCGGAGCACACGGTCTCTCGGATCCGGCGGTTTCGGCTCCGACTCCGATCCGCGTCGGATCCGTGGGGGTCGCTCGGGCTTAGAGAAGCTGGCTCCCCTCGGCTTTAGTGGAAAGGGCACTGTTGAGGACATCCGACCCCGGTCCCTGCCACGGCTCCATCCGCACTCCCTTGCAGTTGGGCCAGGCCCCACCAGCCGGTCCCAGGGACAGCCCGCCTCGATGTCCCAAGTGGTTCCCTTGGAACATCATACTGCTGAAGAGTACTCCTCGGACAGCCCCGATGAAGTACCTCGGGCGTAAGTGCAAAAGGAGGCACATGGACTCCCGAGTCCGTCACTGAAGACACAGACTTGGATGAAGGGAAGGTTCCCTAGGTCACCCCTGAAGACGTCTCATTTGGAGACATCATGGAGATGTTAAGGATCAGGGGTGGTCTGCCCCCAAGGCTTCTTCGGACGAGTCTGTGTTCCTGGAGGCATTGAGGGCCTTCTACCTCTTGGGTGTCCCTCCTGCTGACCCCTGGTGGATCTTATTTCCATCAAGGCGTGGAAGGATCCGGACACCATTGAGCCTATCCTAAACGCCGGACCGCATTCTTTCCCTCCGGATCGCACCCACTGGAGTAAGGGTCCCCAGTAGATGCCATGATGATGGCTGCAGCCACAGAGGAATTGGCCCAGGAGAGTCCCTCTATGCATCCTCCGGGCAAGGAGTCCCGCCGATGGATCGTGTTAGTTCAGCAACCTTCTCTTTGAGAGCTGAACTACATGGCACATGTCATTAGGATGCAGCGGGATCTGATTAAAGAATACGCTGCATCTCCCAGTCCATGTCGAGTGAGGATAAACAGGTATACTCCACCGAATGGCCACTCTCAGATCGGTTTCCAATACATCTATGCGGCTGTTTCTCATGCTACTGAGGAGCCGCTAGAGCCGGAGCAGGCCTAGTCATGAGGCGACAGGCCTGGCTCCGCCATTGTGATTTTGCAGAGCCCTTCCCTTCAATGCCCCTTTCATGGTTCTGCCTTGTTTGGCAAGACTGTTCGCGAGACATTAGTCCAGAGCGAAAGGACGGAAGCGCTGTCTGCCTGAGTCCGCTTCTCAGCTCCCCAGAGGTCCTTCTCTAAGAACCAAAAGGGACAGAAGAAGATGTGGTTCAGTCGCAGCAGTCCCAACCTGCTCCGGATAACCAGTCCTTCCGTGGCAGAGGAGGACGGGAGGTAGAGGCAGGGGGCTCCTGGCAACTTTGGGTCCAGAGAACCTTTCTCTGATAGACCCACAGCAGCCCTGAAGGGTTGCCCGGCTGTCCGTCTCTGGAGGCAGTCGGGGGCGTTTGAGGCACCTGACTTCTTGGGAGTCCATAACAACAGACAGTTGGGTGCTTCTTGTCATATCCAGAGGATATTCAATTCCCCTATTCAAGGTTCCCAAATTTCGCAGCCTCCCAGATGTTCCACCGAGGCGGCAGCTGTCGAGATTGAACAGCTGCTAGAAAAAGAGCTATCCAGCTGGCCCCGAGATCAAACCGGATTAGGGTTTTACTCCAGGTTCTTTTTTGTGCCAAAGAAGACGGGGGACTTAAGACCAATCTTAGATCTTTCCCAGCTGAACCTGTCAGTAACCAAGCAAAAGTTCCGGATGGTCACCCTGCAATCTATACTTCCTCTTGAGGGAGAACGACTGGATGTGCTCCATCGACCTCAAGGACGCGACTACCACATTCGGATGGACAGACGATCCAGGAGGTTTCTTCGCCCGGCTGGGAGCCAGTCATTATCAGTTCAGGGTCCTCCCTTTGGTCTCACCTCAGCCCCAGGGTGTTTACCAAGGTGCTAGCGGTTGTAGCGGCCCACCTGAGGCTCCAGGGATTACAGGTCTTTCCGTACCTGGACGACTGGCTCCTGACAGCATCATCAAGGCATCTTCTGTGCTCAGCCAGGGATTACTTTCTTCAACTAGCACCAAGGCTGGGCATTACGATCAACTGGGAGAAATCTTTACTGAACCCCACACAAGTTATAGATTTCATAGGAGGAAGACTAAACACCAGATCTATGCAAGCCTTCCTCACCCCGGACCGTATTGCCAACCTGAAGTGTCATGTGACAGCGATCCTGCAACCATCTCCAACTGCAGCTTCGGTCCTGAGGGCCCTAGGTTCTATGGCGGCAGCTATTCCGCTTCTCATTCATGCTGGTTCTTCAATGGACCCTTCAGGTTCAGTGGTCCCCTCTTTGTTCCCCTCTAAACCCTCCGATTGCGGTCAGCAAGGCGTGCAGGGACTCCCTTCTTTGGTGGCTTTCTCCGAGCCCCTGGCAGGGAGGCCTTTTCCATTTTCCCGAGCCACAGTGACCATGGACGCTTCTTGCCTCTGGTGGGGGCATTCGGAAAGATTGTCCAAGGCACGGAATCCCACAGAGACGTCATTGCATATAAATGTCCTGGAAATGAGGGCGGTGCTCCTAGCTGCAAGCACTTCACCACGCTCTTCCTTCAGGGACTATTGCGATACAGACAGACAACATGTCGGTAGTCTGGTATATCAACAAACAGGAGGAACCAGGTCTTACCCCCTTTGTCGAGAGGCCATGAGAGTCTGGGAATGGGCAATTTCCACCAAACGCACATTCCGGGAAAGTCCAACATCCTTGCGGACAAGCTCAGTCGCACCATCCTTTCTCCACACGAGTGGTCTCTCAATCCTCAGGTAGCAAGAAGATTTTTGCCGCTTGGGGCAACCCTGTTACGATCTTTTGCCTCTCCTCAAACCAAATGCGACAATTTCTTCGCACTGCTTCCCCCACCAGGGGAGTTCCCGAGAGATGCTCTGGTGCATGCTTGGCCTCCCGGTCTCCTTTATGCCTACCCTCCACTTCCTCTGATGCAGAGGCTTCTGCAGAAAGCCAACAGTTTGGGGAGCAGAATGATTCTCATTGCCCGTTCTGGCCTCGACAACCTTGGTTCCCCTTCAGATGGTCTCACAAAATCAATCCACCCTGGATTCTGGATCCAATTTCGGATCTCATCTCCCACCCTCTGGGAATGTCAGTTCCCAATCTGCAGACCCTGAAGTTGACAGCTTGGCTGCTCCAGTTCCATCCTTAATTAGGACTCCCGGTATCTCATCACCAGTCAAGGCCATTTTAGTGGCAGCTCATAAACCTTCCACCAGGCAGGTTTATCGGAGTAAATGGAAGAGATTCTCTATATGGGCAGTTCAGAGAACTTTGGATCCTTTCTCGGCACCTATGTCAGCGGTGCTAGATTTTCTAACAGACCTCTTTCATCAAGGGGCTAGTTCTTCCACGATTAAGGTACAATTGGCAGCTATCTCGCATTATCACATTGGTCATGACACAGCTCCCTTATGACGGCAAATTATGCAAAACATTTCTCAAAGGAGTTTTTTTGTTGAGGCCTCCAGTCAAGGAGGTTGTACCACCTTGGGACTTGTCTTTAGTTCTGCAAGCCCTTCCTGCTCCTCCCTTTGAGCCTGCAGCTTCTACTGATCTAAAGTACCTTTCCTGGAAGACTGCCTTCCTGGTAGCTATCACTTCTGCCAGAAGAGTCTCTGAACTTCAGGCTCTTACCTTTCTTTCTCCCCTGATAGGGTGTGCCTCAGGACCAATCCTTCCTTTCTTCCGAAGGTCTCTTCTGAATCCAATATTAACCAGTCAATCAATTTACCTGTGTTTTTTCCCAAGTACTCAAACAAAGGAGAATACAAATTGCATTCCTTGGATGTTCATAGACAATTACGTTTTTATATTAACAGAACAGCTGGTCACAGGAAATCAGATCAGCTGTTCGTCTCCTTTGCTAAATTTGCTCTGGGTAAAGCAG